>NW_022263070.1:0-52500 GCF_002021735.2 Oncorhynchus kisutch
ACCTGACATGGTAAACTATACAGGTTATTAGACGACAACAACAACAACCTGACCATGGTAAACTATACAGTTAGTTAGACGACAAACAACAACAACCGTTACGACAATGGTAAACTATACAGGTTAGTTAGAACGACAACAACAACCTGACATGGTAAACTATACAGGTTAGTTTAGACGACAACAACAACCTGACATGGTAACTATACAGGTTAGTTAGACAACAACAACAACCTGACATGGTAAACTATACAGGTTAGTTAGACAACAACAACAACCTGACATGGTAAACTATACAGGTTAGTTAGACACAACAACAACAACCTGACATGGTAAACTATACAGGTTAGTTAGACAACAACAACCTGACATGGTAAACTATACAGGTTAGTTAGACGACAACTGGGTAACACTAGTGCAAACCACCTACCTATACCAACAACCAACCTGACCGGCCTTACAGCCTAGCAATCCACTTTGCACAGGCTAAGTTCAACACACAACTAGATTTCAAAGTATTGGACACACCTTTTTTTTTGTTTCAAATGAGTGAATTCGGCTATTTCAGCCACACCCGTTGCTGACAGGTATACAAACTGAGCACGCTGCCATGCAATCTCCATAGACAAACATTTGTAGTAGAACGGCCTTATTGAAGAGCTCAGTGACTTTCAACATGGCACTGTCATAAGATGCCACCTCTCAACAAGTCAGTTCATCAAATGTCTGCCCTGCTAGAGCTGCCCCGGGCAACTAAGTGTTGTTATATTGAAGTGGAAACGTCTAGGAGCAACAACGGCTCAGCCGTGAAGTGGTAGGCCACATAAGCTCACAGAACAGGACCGCCGAGCGATGTAGCCCATAGAGCATAAAAATTGTCTGTCCTCGGTTGCAACACTCACTACCATGTTCAAAACTGCCTCTGGAAGCAACGTCAGCACAATAACTGTTTGTCAGGAGCTTCATGAAATGGACTTCCATGGCCGAGCACTACACACAAGCCTAAGATCACCATGCGCAATGCCAAGTGTCGGCTGGAGTGGTGTAAAGCTCACCGCCATTGGGCTCTGGAGCAGTGGAAACACATTCTCACACACACAAATCTGGTGTTGGCAGATGCCAGGAGAACGCTACCTGCCCCAATGCATAGTGCCAACTGTAACGTTTGGTGGAGGAGGAATAATGGTTTGGGGCTGTTTTTCATGGTTCGAGCTAGGCCCCTTAGTTCCAGTGAAGGGAAATCTTAACGCTACAGCATACAATGACATTTAAGACAATTCTGTGCTTCCAACTTTCTGGCAACAGTTTGGGGAAGGCCCTTTTCTGTTTCAGCATGACAATGACCCTGTACACAAAGCGAGGTCCATACAGAAATTGTTTGTCGAGATCGGTGTGGAAGTGGAACTTGACTGGCCTGCACTGAGCCCTGGCCTCAACTCCATCAAAAACCATTGGGATGAATTGGAACGCCGACTGCGAGCCAGACCTAATCACCCAACATCAGTGTCAGACCTCACTAATGCTGTTGTGGCTGAATGGAAGCATGCCCCCACAACAATGTTCCAACATCTAGTGGAAAGCCTTCCCAGAAGAGTGGAGGCTGTTATAGCAGCAAAAGGGGGGGACCAACTCCATATTAATGCCCATGATTTTGGAATGAGATGTTGGACAAGCAAGTGTCCACATACTTTTTCACATAGTGTAACAATACAGTTCTACCCAAGTAGATCTCAGTTTGCAGGCAGTGTAAAAACCACAAGTACTCCCCCTGCGTGTACAGCAGCATTACATTAGAAGCCATTAGAAATGGCTAAATTTATCTACCTTAAATGACCTGAACTGGAAAATGTGCAATCAAAAAAAATAAAAAACTGGCATACTCTCTCTGTTGTCCCCGTTGTCCCGCTGGGTCTCTGATGCCCATTTCTGTATACATGAACGTTGCCTTGAGAAGCAAAACAGACGACCACTAGATAAGCATTAGCAGGGAGGTGGCAGTAAAAATGTGTGTGTGTGTGTGTGTGTGTGTGTGTGTGTGTGTGTGTGTGTGTGTGTGTGGGGTGTCCTCACTTGCTGGAAAACCCCTCCGAAGAACATATTGAAGAGGTCCTGGGTGAAATAGCGGCCTGGAAGTCGCCGTTGGTCTGGCCCTGTCTTGACGGATTCTCTTCTCCTCACCACACTGGTCATACTGTTTCCTCTTGTCAGCATTACTCAAGCAGGCATAGGCATTTCCAATAGCTGGGGGAAAACAAACACCTTTGTAGTACCTTCAAATGAATTAAATGATATACAATTCATTGGGACCGGTTTCCTGGATACAGATTAGACTAGAAAGCATTCTCATTTTAACACCTTTTAGTCCACTAGGCTTAATCTGTGTCCGCCAAACCGGATCCTTTGAATGGTTATCACATTCAAACAATTAAGAAAATAAGTATGGTTTGGGGGCGTACCTTTAAACGCCTCAGTGGCACCTGGTGCGTGGTTTTTTGTCGGGATGGAATTTCAACGCTAATTTTCGATATGACTTCTTGAGATCATCTTCGGACGCATCTTTCTTCACTCCAAGAATCTCATAGAAGTCTTTACACTGTTTTATTCTGGAAACAAAGAAGACAACTAATAAAAGACAAAACACTAAATTGTTTCAAGATATTTTCATGTTCTGATAAGGAAGATTCATTGTGGAAAGTGGGAGTTAAACAGATGTTTGATGTTAATGTTTTAGAAGCCTTGACGCAGTTTCAATATAACATGCCATTTAGCAGATGCTTTTATCAACACATATATATATATATGGTCCCAGCTCAGCAGGAGCGTTGGGCGGCAGGTAGCCTAACGGGTAACAGCGTTGGGCGGCAGGTAGCCTAACGGGTAAGAGCGGTTAAGCGCGTTGGGCGGCAGTAGCCTAACGGGTAACAGCGTTGGGCGGCAGGTAGCCTAACGGTACCGCGTTGGGCGGCAGGTAGCCTAACGGGTAACAGCGTTGGGCGGCAGGTAGCCTAACGGGTAACAGCGTTGGGCGCAGGTAGCCTAACGGGGAACAGCGTTGGGCGGCAGTTAGCCAACGGGTAAGAGCGTTGGGCGGCAGGTAGCCTAACGGGTAACAGCGTTGGGCGGCAGGTAGCCTAACGGGTAAGAGCGTTGGGCGGCAGGTGCCTAACGGGTAAGAGCGTTGGGCAGCAGATAGCTAACGGGTAAGAGCGTTGGGCGGCAGGTAGCCTAACGGGTACAGCGTTGGGCGGCAGGTATGCCTAACGGGTAGAGCGTTGGGCGGCAGGTAGCCTAACGGGTAAGAGCGGTGGGCAGCAGATAGCCTAACGGGTAAGAGCGTTGGGCGGCAGGTATGCCTAACGGGTAAGAGCGTTGGGCGGCAGGTAGCCTAACGGGTAAGAGCGTTGGGCGGCAGGTAGCCCTACGGGTAAGAGCGTATGGGCGGCAGGTAGCCTAACGGGTAAGAGCGTTGGGGCGGCAGGTAGCCTAACGGGTAAGAGCGTTGGGTGAAAAATCTGTTCGAATCCAAGCCAGCGACCTTTCGCATTTAACCCCCAACAACTGGTTCTCCGGGCAGGGATGACATGGATTTCGATTAAAGGCAACCCCTCGCACCTCTCTGATTCAGAGGGGTTGGGTTAAAGCAACCCCCCCTCACCTCTCTGATTCAGAGGGGTTGGGTTAAAGCAACCCCTCGCACCTCTCTGATTCAGAGGGGTTGGGTTAAAACCAACCCCCCCCCACCCACCTCTCTGATTCAGAGGGGTTGGGTTAAAGCAACCCCCCCCCCCCCACCTCTCTGATTCAGAGGGGTTGGTTAAAGCAAACCCCTCGCACCTCTCTGATTCAGAGGGTTAATTGAGGGGAGACACATTTTGATTCAGTTGTGCAACTGACTAAGTTTTTTCCTTCATTTTCCTTGCAATTACATTTTATATGATAATAATTGCAATGACACTAAAATCCATGCATCCTACTTCTTGACAGCATCCAGTTGATCTGAGGTGTAGGATTTGGCTGTCTGCGAGGCCTTCTCTCCTTGGTCCTCCTCCCCTGGTCTTCGCTGCCTTGGCCCAGTGCCATCACTGGTTGACTGGTTGTCATGACCAGGGGTGAAACCATTTTTTGCAATCAAGTCCAGCAGTGCTGGAAATACAGATAGAGTAACATTTAGAGGAACATTAACAGAAACGTCTCCACTGAGCAGGCCCATTGGGGCAAATCTCTGATGACATCTCCCTCTTGTACAGTCAGAAGCACACGGAGTGAGTTATTCGAAGTAACAGCGTCAAAGACCGCTAGCTATGCAGCTACACCGTTTGTATTTAACTAGCAACATGAGATTGGGTGCAACTGAATGTACTGACTACATAACTAGCGTTAGGTAGCTCGCTAATATAACCAGCAGAATTAAACGGACTGTGTATACTACAACAGTGACAATGCAAAATCCAGACAGATTAGATGTTTTATATGAAAACTCTGCGATAATTAGCTAGCTATAGCAACGAGATGGGTAACGTATTTTCGTAACTATAGAGGGCCCTCAATTTCCCAAGAAAAAATATAGCCTGGATGCTAGCTGGCATTCATTTCGCTTCTCAAGCGGCCGTCTCTTACCTCTCGCCTTATCCGTCGGAAAAAGTTTCTGTGCCTTTTCTAGAAACCTAACAGCCTTCTCTGCTTGATTATTTGTTAATGCAGCAGTTGCAATGTCAATGCAACGCTCTGCTTCGTCCCTGTTTACTTCCATTGCGGGACGCAGCTTGAGGTAAATAAAAAAATAATGCTATAATAGCCGTTGTAGGGCGCTTTCTAATGACGCCACGCAGTAAGTAGGGACGAGGTGGTGGGGTCACGCTGGTATTGCCTACTAGATGGAGCCAAACTTTCCATAACAATGCCATCACCTACAGAGAGATGAACCTGGAGAAGCAGGCTGGTCCTGGGGCTCTGTTGACAAACACAAACAGAGCCCCAGGACAGCAACACAATTAGACCCAACCAAATCATAAGAAAACAAAAATATAATTACTTGACACATTGGAAAGAATTAACATAAAAACAGAGCAAACTAGAATGCTATTTGGCCCTAAACAGAGAGTACACAGTGGCAGAATACCTGACCACTGTGACTGACCCAAACTTAAGGAAAGCTTTGACTATGTACAGACTTGGTGAGCATAGCCTTGATATTGAGAACGGACGCCGTAGATAGACATGGCTCTCAAGAGAAGACAGACTGTGTGTTCACTGCCCACAAAATGAGGTGGAAACTGAGCTGCACTTCCGAACCAACTGCCAAATGTATGACCATATTTATTTATTTTTTTCTTTACCTTTATTTAACTAGGCAAGTCAGTCACATATTTCCCTCAGATTACACAGACCCACAAAGAATTTGAAAACTCCCATATCTATTGGGTGAAATACCAGTGTGCCATCACAGCAGCAAGAAAAGGGCAACCAGTGAAGAACAAACACCATTGTAAATACAACCCATATTTATGTTTTATTCATTTTCCCTTTTGTATTCGTTGCAATACTGTATATAGACATAATATGACATTTGAAATGTCTCTATTTCCTTTGGAACTTTTGCGAGTGTAATGTTTACTGTTCATTTTATATGATTTATTTCACTTTTGTTTATGATCTATTTCACTTGCTTTGACAATAAAGCCCTTTGAATTTAATTGCCCTTATGGGGCCCCATGATTGAGCCAGATGATGTTTTAAGTGGAATCAAATCTCATTGAAGTACGGCTACGTACCGTTTTATCGCAGTTCCAGCAAAATGCTTATGTATCTAGTTCAAGTAGTGCAGTAATATCTAGCAATACAAAATAACAATACGCACATAATCCAAAGGTTTAAAATAATAATAATAACAATAAAGAACAAGATATTAAGACGTCAGAATGAGCCAGAGGTGGCACCACGTGTTCAAAAGTGGTGTGGAAAAATTAGCAAGTGTCTTTTCTCGGGCCTGGAGTTTTTCCTGATCTCATGACCTGGTCTCTTTGCTGTCTCCTGTAGTCCACGATCATCTCCTTCCTTTTGTTGACGTTGAGGGAGAGATAAGCAAACTGACCTGTATATTTGTCTATGGATTTCAACCTGAATCCCTTATTATTACTTTAATAAAATCATACGGGTTGCAGGTTTGAATCCCGGGTCCGATGAGAATTGTCTGGTTGGGATAGCTAACAGAGGCGCGTTATGAAATCCTAGATACCGTGGCTTAATGTTGGGCTGAAACAGGCAGGAATTCCCAAACTGGGGTACACGCGCAATGCCGTCGGGGGTACGCAAAATAAAAATGTGATTCACATTTAAAAAAATAATTATAATATTTTCCAACGGGGCTAAACATTTGGGTGAGTTTTTTTCTCGCCTAAGTAGCCTCGTTTCACTGCCTCTGTAACAGAGGGGAACCACTACTTCAAGGTCTCAGAGCAAGTGGCGTCACCGATTGAAACGCTATTTAGCGGTGATGCGCGCTAAATAGCGTTTCACATCCGTTACACCCCCCCCCGATGATGGTGGAGCAAAAGCCATGACATAGTAGAGTCGTAACGTGCGTGCCAGCAGTTGCTCCCGACGCCACTTGGGTACACTGCAGCATCCACGGAGAGGTTCTTGCTGCCAAGGGAATGCTTGACAGCTTGAAAGACGTTTTGAACACTACAGTGAAAATGGTTAACTTTGCTAAAGCAAGGCCCCTGAACTCTTGTGTATTTTCTGCACTATGCAATGATGTAGGCAGCAACCATGTAAGGCTTTTACAACATACAGAAGTGGGCTGGTTATCAAGGGACAAACTATTGACACGTTTTTTTTATTGAGAGACAAGCTTAAAGTTTTCTTTACTGACCATAATTTTCACTTGTCTGACCGGTTGCATGATGACGAGTTTCTTACACGACTGGCCGATCTGGGTGATATTTTTTTCTCCCCTGAATGATGTGAATCTAGGGATTACAGGGACTCTCAGCAACTATATTCAATGTGCAGGACAAAATTGAGGCTATGATGAATTCAGATCCGCACCTTTAAAAAAAAATTTTGGCCTAAAATGACATACCGAAATCTAACTGCCTGTAGCTCAGGACCTGAAGCAAGGATATGAATATTCTTGGTACCATTTGAAAGGAAACACTTTGAAGTTTATGTAAATGTGAAAGGAATGTAGTAGAATATAACACAATATATGTGGTAAAAGATGATGCAAAGAAAAAACCAACCGTTCGTACCATCATCTTTGAAATGCAAAATAAAGGCTATAATGTATTATTCCAGCCCAGGTGCAATTTAGATGTTGTCCACTAGATGGCAGCACTGCATGTGCAACGTTTTAGACTGATCCAATGAACCATTTCATTTCTGTTCAAAATGGTGTATGAAGACTGCCCAAATGTGTCTAATTTGTTTATGAATAACTTTTCATATTCAAAACTGTGCACTCTCCTCAAACAATAGAATGGTATTCTTTCACTGTAATAGCTACTGTGAATTGGACAGTGCAGTTAGATTAATCGCATTAGCCTACATTAGCTCAACCGTCCCATGGAAGGGACACCAATCCCAAAGAAGTTTTAAGAAGTTGGAGTTCTTCTCTGTCTGCATTAACAAGGACAACACACAGGTCTTTCCATCATTGTATGATTTTTTTGTGTGCAAATGAACTCAAGCTTACAGACAATGTCAAATGTGATATATAGCAAAGCACTTGAGTGAGTTGGGTGAGCAAATACGCAGGTACTTTCCCGAAATGGATGACACAAACAACTGGATTCATTATATAACTTTCATGTCCTGCTTCCAGTCCACTTATCGATATCTGAACAAGAGAGCCTCATTGAAATTGCAACAATCAGTTCGGTGAAAATTGAATTTAATCAGAAGCCACTGCCAGATTTCTGGATTGGGCTGTGCTCAAGAGTATCCTGTCTTGGCAAATTGTGCTGTTAAGACACTGATGCCCTTTACAACCATGTACCTATGTGAGAGAGGATTCTCTGCCCTCACTAGCATGAAAACTAAATACAGGCACAGACTCTGTGTGGGAAATGATTTAAGTCTGAGACTCTCTCCAATACAACCCAACACCACAGAGTTATGTGCTTCCTTTCAAGCACACCCTTCTCATTAACCTGTGGTGAGTTATTCACACCCTTCTCATTAACCTGTGGTGAGTTATTCACTATTTTCAATGAACAAATAAGGTTTTCTATGTAAGATGGTTAAATAAAGAGCAAAATTATTGATTATTATTATATTATTATTTGTACCCTGGTCCTATCGGAGCTCTGTGTCACTTCCCACGAGCCAGGTTGTGACAAAAACTCACACTCATTCTTATGGTTAATAAATGTATCGTATAGTGTGTGTGTTGCAGGCTTACAATGAAGGCAAAAAACAACATTTGAGAGTGGGCTGACCTTGGTGCTAGAGGGGGTACAGCTGGACGTTGAATATGTGAAGGGGTACGGGACTATAAAAAGTTTAGAGACCACTGATCTACCGTAACTTGTCCAATAAGAAATGTTTGTTTTCCTTTTCTGTTGCAAAACGTTTTGAAAAAGTGTGCACTGGTGAATACACGACTCAGTTAATTTCCCCTCGTCTTTGACGTGTTGATTGTGCTTTGGCTTATTATCAGGTCTGTTATTATTGAGATTATTATATAATATTTACAACTTTACTTACAGATTAGGCAAAAGGTACAATGTATTTTTTATTTGACTGGGCATTTGAACAATATATTAATTCATATCAATGTGGCATTTAAATACAGGAACATACAGTATCTTCAACACGGTATATTTCCCACCTGTAGAAAATATTCTATTTACAGTGCATTACAACATTCCTCGCAAAATGTGTCAGACTGTTGCTCAGGCAAAATGTGTCAGACTGTTGCTAAGGCAAAATGTGTCAGACTGTTGCTAAGGCAAAATGTGTCAGACTGTTGCTAAGGCAAAATGTGTCCGACTGTTGCTAAGGCAAAATGTGTCCGACTGTTGCTAAGGCAAAATGTGTCAGACTGTTGCTAAGGCAAAATGTGTCAGACTGTTGCTAAGGCAAAATGTGTCAGACTGTTGCTAAGGCATTTCAAGAATACTGGAAAAATAACTGCACTGCAAAACAGTAGAGCAACAACAATTCATTTAATTATACATTTATTGAAATTATCTCTGAATTTTACTTCAGAATATATTTCACATTTTACATATACCAGAACATAAGAATGATAACAGTTTTGCTTCCCTCAACATGACAGAATTAACAATATTTATTTTTTGGATTGTTGAATAATACTGCAAGAGAAGTATTTGAATGACTTGTTGTAATAATTTGCAGTTCAGTAAAACTCTACGATTAGTTCTCAGTAGCATTTCACATTAAAGTATTCCTGTTCCCAGATCAACGTGTGCTGTATAGCCAACTCCTACAGCTGTTTTGATGTACAGCACAAACTGATCCGGGACCAGGCTAACATTAAAGACCCTTTTTTGTTCAAAAGTTCCATGTAGATGTCATGTCCTGTCTCTGTACCTCCTTCAGGTTGGCACGTCTATCAGACTCAGCCACGGTCCACTAAAGTACATTAAATACAGTAAACCACCAATTCATTCATATCTGATGGAACTAAAACACTTAGATCTGCATTGTGGTACCTGTCATTTCTGCCTTTCACTGCCTTTGGCTGTTTTTAACCAAACTAAACGGGATGTGAACACAGAAAGGATCAGGAATGGATTAAAGTCATCATAAGGCATTGGGCAGTAGTAGAGTATCCTGACTCAGTCTTTTTTAAGTACAGTCAACAATGTGATTTCCTGTGTTATATATATATATATATATATCCTTTTAATGTAAGAGCTGTTTGAAAAGACTGCCTGAAATTTCTGCCTGTTTTGGTGAGAGGGAGTTTTGGCCTCACATGGTGACATCACCATGTGGTAAATGAGTTAATCGACCAATAAGAAAGAGAGTTCCAGACCTCTCTGCCAATAACAGCTCGTTTTCAGTTTCCCCCTCCCCACTCAGAACCACTTCCAGACAGTTCAAGCTAAACATTTGCTTGAGAAATTGCTCTTTGCTACAAAGCTATTTTTCTTTTTGACCTTTTTAATTGAAAACAATCACAGTAAGGTAGTTAATTGTTACCCAGAAATGCTAGACATTGCGATAAAAATAGCTGCTTTCGAACCTTTAAAATTGTTTAAAAAAGGTGCTCAAATAATTCCTTTTAGAAGTTCTGTGCTACTGCCAAAGGAAAAAAGTCCTTAAAGCAATACATTTTCATGCCATTTTCTTTCAGTAAATGAAAACCACAAATGGCGAAAAAATACACAATAAATGCATAAAGAACATTTTGTCAAGTTAACATACAAACAGAATCTTTCAAGTTGAATGAAAAGTAACTCCCTTTTATTGAACAAGATCCTAAGTCACAATCTGAGCCTCTGTAGAACATCCAAAGGCCCCTAGATCTTCTATGGTCCAAATAACACCTGGGCCTACTGCATGTGTTACTACCTTACTGAGAAAAACACATCACCAAGAATGCTTCCGTGTCAATGTTATCTTTTGCATGCTCTACGACTGTCTCGGGTAACAACTAATTGACTTTATTTAGCTAGTGGCAGGGAAATCAGGGCAGTTGTTTAGGTTATGACAAAGACCACACTTTTAAGCGTTGGCCCAGTAACTGAAAGGTCACTGGTTCGAATCCCAGAGCTGACTAGGTGCAAAAATATATATATATGCCGATGTGCCCTTGAGCAAGGCACTTAACCCTAATTGCTCCTGTAAGTTGCTCTGGTTAAGAGCCGTCTGCTAAATGTCTGAAAAAGTTTTAAAATCTTGTACAATCTTATGACCTAAGTAGCTAAACAGCATTATCCAGCTACAAGGGGTTAATAATGGCTCTATGGTAAGGCTGCACTACACATGTCCAACCAATGGCACGTTATGGGCACATAGAGGTAACTGGCAAAATAAAAGCAACACCAACATCGTGTCAATAGAACGCTGGCCCACCACGAGCCAGAACAGCTTCACCTTGGCATAGATTCTACACGTGTCTGGAACTCTGTTGGGAGGCTTGCGACACCATTATTCCAGGAGAAATTCCACCAGTTGGTGTTTTGTTGGCGGCGGTGTAAAACGCCGTCTCAAGGCGCCGCTTCAGAATCTCCCGTAAAAGTGTTCAATTGGGTTGAGATCAGGTGACTGAGACGGCACTTGGTTTACATCGTTTTCATGCTTATCAAACCACTCGTGCCCTGTGGATGGGGGCATTGTCATCTTATGGGGACGTAGCCATGGTAACCATAATAATGGCCTGCCCAGCCATTTGTATGCATGACCCTAAGCATTATGGGATGTTAATTGTTTAATTAACTCAGGAAACCACACCTGTGTAGAAGCACCTGCTTCAATACACTTTGTATCCCTCATTTACTCAAGTGGTATTATTTTAGCAGTTAGATTTATTATCAAATATTACGAGAAAATCAACTAACATTTTCATGCTATGGCAGAGAGGATGGTATGGAAGAAATGTACCGTAAAGTAGTTGGTGAATGTTTTAAACTAAATGTGGGTTAACTCCTTATATAACCGTGTTATCAATAAGTTAAATATTATGAGACTGGGGATACTGGGGCAGGTAGCCTAGTGGTTAGAACGTTGGGCCAGTAACTAACTGAAAGGTTGCTAGATCAAATCCCAGAGCTGACAAGGTAAAAATCTATCGTTCTGCCCTTAAACAAGGCATTTAACCCACTGTTCCTAGACCAGTTAACCCACTGTTCCTAGACCAGTTAACCCACTGTTCCTAGACCAGTTATCCCACTGTTCCTAGACCAGTTATCCCACTGTTCCTAGACCAGTTAACCCACTGTTCCTAGACCCACTGTTCCTAGGCCCGTTAACCCACTGTTCCTAGGCCCGTTAACCCACTGTTCCTAGACCAGTTAACCCACTGTTCCTAGACCAGTTAACCCACTGTTCCTAGACCAGTTAACCCACTGTTCCTAGACCAGTTAACCCACTGTTCCTAGACCAGTTAACCCACTGTTCCTAGACCAGTTAACCCACTGTTCCTAGACCAGTTAACCCACTGTTCCTAGACCAGTTAACCCACTGTTCCTAGACCAGTTAACCCACTGTTCCCAGGCCGTCATTGTAAATAAGAATGTGTTCTTAACTGACTTGCCTGGTTCAATAAAGGTTAAAAGAAATACTGCAGGTCCCTCTTCAGGGATTCAGAAGTACATTTTATGGCCATAATCCTAACAACTACATTTTACATTCACCTTTTACTAGTTTACTTGTATCAACAAATAATTTTTTATTGAGTTGTCTTTTTGTCAATTCAATTAAAAAGTGCTGTAGACTACAAATAGCTTGTGAAAAGAGTACACACAGCCTACAGTAGAATGGCCATGGCATAGACAGAGAACTGTTTCATATTCATGGCCGGATTACCAACTGGGAAATTAGCTATCTCTGCCCCATGGCTAAATGTGTACAATTGCAGGAAGTTAGCTTTAAAAAATGTCTTGCTCCACTGCCATGAGTGGGGGGGGAGGCTTCAAAATATTATTGCCTAGGGCCCCAGATGTGGTTAATCAGCCCTGCTTCTATAAGAAACAGCACATAAAAAAATGTGGTTTTACTGTATGTGTGGTTGCCAATCTAGGGAGGGGGAGCGTGTATTCTTCTTTTGTTTTCTAAGATGTATAAAATCTATTTTTGTGACAGTACCGCCATGCCTGTGTTTTATCCAGTTCCACTGTGACCCCTCTCATTTATCCAGTTCCACTGCGACCCCTCTCATTTATCCAGTTCCACTGCGACCCCTCTCATTTATCCAGTTCCACTGCGACCCCTCTCATTTATCCAGTTCCACCTCGACCCCTCTCATTTATCCAGTTCCACCTCGACCCCTCTCATTTATCCAGTTCCACTGCGACCCCTCTCATTTATCCAGTTCCACCTCGACCCCTCTCATTTATCCAGTTCCACCTCGACCCCTCTCATTTATCCAGTTCCACCTCGACCCCTCTCATTTATCCAGTTCCACCTCGACCCCTCTCATTTATCCAGTTCCACCTCGACCCCTCTCATTTATCCAGTTCCACTGCGACCCCTCTCATTTATCCAGTTCCACTGCGACCCCTCTCATTTATCCAGTTCCACTGCGACCCCTCTCATTTATCCAGTTCCACTGCGACCCCTCTCATTTATCCAGTTCCACTGCGACCCCTCTCATTTATCCAGTTCCACTGCGACCCCTCTCATTTATCCAGTTCCACTGCGACCCCTCTCAATAAAGTAAGACTAAGATTTAAACACTGTGCTGTAAACTCTAACAATGTTGAATAACAACCAAGTCAGTTGAAACCTAATACATCTCATATACTCTATGAAATGGAACATGGTTTTCCACATTTCAGGACTCTATTCCTCATTAATATCCAGTAAATCATTGAGTATTAAAGTAACTTCCAGATTTTTATGAATTAGTTTCCCTTCCAATTAAAAAAAAAAGAAGTCTGTTCAAAAGCAGCTTTTCTGTGTTGGAATGGTGTGGGCGTATCTACCGGTCATTAAAAATATTCATGTGAGTAAACCGCTGATTGGCCAGCACTTCATACTCTATGAGGAAATAGCAAGGCTTTTTTAAACCGTCTGTTTGAGATATAACTTTGAATTGGAGTTTTTGCTTTGGCCACAAATACAAGTATAGGACGAGTCCACAACATTATTTGGGTTTGAGTAAACACAATATGACCTTTTAAAAGTGAGACTTTCACTGGACAGTTACTTTGAGAATAGAAAAGTATCTGTGTTGGTTGCACGACCCACATTACATGAAAGCTATGGACACAACTGACAGCTTCACTTCAAGACGGGAGATTTAAAAGGTGTCACAACAAACAAGTTTAAAATGGTTTTTTTTCTTATTTCTTATTTTTTAAAGCTTTCTTATTTTTCCAATCTCTCCTTTAATACTTGACAGCAGTATTAAAGAGAAACTCTGGATTGATTGCCTAGGCAACATCAATGTAACATTGCAGCAGAAGAAGAATTCACAGCTCATGAACACCTCCTCCAGCCTACTGAGGGAGGCTCGACCAATGGCAGCATACCAGCTTTGGCAACAGACAGATTTGGACCATTTCACACAACAGACTATTTGCTGCAGCGAAGAAGAAATGAAACAGTAAAACGTAAGGTGATTAAAGTCCTTATTTTAAAAGCTAACATGAATCTTTAAGAACTCTTTAGGAAATCTGTAAAAAGCTCACAAAGGAGAAGAGTGAAGCTGTGACTGTAGCTACAAGATAGAGAAGCATCTCTCAAAATTACACTGCAAACTAAACTTTTGTCGGTTTTATATATATGTATTTCTTTTTATTATTTTTTACATCGGTTTTTGTTTTGGAGCTTTTTTGAGATTGGGGACAACCTCCTAGCCACTCCGGTTCCGGGTGCTTCCGTCCCCAGTGCGCTGAGCCCGGGCCAGCACTATTTCAGTGGACACTCTCTTGCGGTCCTTTGCCAGGCCGAGGAAACACATGAAGTCGATGAAACAGGTGGTCAGGTTCAGTTTGCAGCCAAACTCACTTGATGCATAATCATATGGGAAGGTGTGGTGATAGTTATGGAACCCCTCACCTGAAAGTGACAGGAAACCACAGTCAGGATAACCGTTGGCCGTTATTTACACAGAATCATATATTCAAGATATCTTGTAAGATGTGAACACCCACACATGGTTTGATATAGAGCTACTATAAATATTATTTTCTGTCAACTCAAAAACCTAAAATTCATAAACTTGCTCTTCATCGACAATGAACAACCAATCCCCTTTGGATCTCTTTGACAAACAGGTGGAATCAAAGTAAACTGACAGCAGGTTAAAAACATATCACGTGTTTAATATCACCCAGGAAGGTAATTACAAGCACAGAAGTCAACGCTCGTTCTGTTAGGCTACTGGTCTGCGATAATTGTGTAGTATAGAGTCATTTATTTAGTTATTTACCCCGTTTTCAATTTTATGGTTTCCAATTGGTAGTTACAGTCTTGTCTCATCGCTGCAACTCCCCTACGGACTCAGGGGAGGCGAAGGTCAAGAGCCGTGCGTCCTCCGAAACACAACCCGGCCAAGCCACACTGCTTCTAGACAAAACGGCCACTTAACCCGGAAGCCAATCGCACTAATGTGTCGGAGGAAACGCCGTACACCTGGTGACCGTGTCAGCGTGCACTGCGCCCGGTCCGCCACAGGAGTCGCTAGTGCGTGACGGGACAAGGATATCCCTGCCGGCCAAACCCTCCCCTAACTCAGACGACGCTGGGCCAAACCCTCCCCTAACCCAGACGACGCTGGGCCAAACCCTCCCCTAACTCAGACGACGCTGGGCCAAACCCTCCCCTAACCCAGACGACGCTGGGCCAAACCCTCCCCTAACCCAGACGACGCTGGGCCAAACCCTCCCCTAACCCAGACGACGCTGGGCCAATTGTGCGCTGCCCCACGGGTCTCCCGGTCGCGACAGAGCCTGGACTCGAACCCAGAATCTCTAGCGGCACAGCTAGCAATGCGATGCAGTGCCTTAGACCACTGCGTCACTCAGGAGACCCCAGTATAGAGTCATCTACGATATAACTACCATGTTATAAAGGAGCGACTTAATGAAAGATCTTAAGATCTTTTAAAATGGCAAGAGGTAGCTAACATACCTATGGCACTAAGGGTGACAAACTTGTTCTCTCTGGGGTTGATGTTGGTGTCGTAGGGCCGGTTTCCCCACATGTGGGCAGCACTGTTGACCAGCCAGGTAGCGTTCAGTACCAGGGTGTACCTCAGCAGACCCGGCACGAAGTAGCCCAGCCACAGGCTCTCTCCCCACAGGCACCAAGGAACAAACATGGGGATGGAGAAGCACATCAGCACCACTGACATCTTGTAATACCTGTGGAGAAGACCAGAGAACAGAGACATATCCTCTATGACATCATGTAATACCTGTGGTACGGAGGCAGCAACAGAAGATACATGTCTATTCAAACTGTCAGTGTAACAGCATTTACTCTCCGTGGGGTCCGGCAACATGAAGGCAGTTATACAATTGTGAAAAACATCACAATACATTCATAACAGATTTCACCACACACTGTGTGTCCTCAGGCCCCTACTCCACTACCACATATCTACAACACACTGAGTGTCCTCAGGCCCCTACTCCACTACCACATATCTACAACACACTGTGTGTCCTCAGGCCCCTACTCCACTACCACATATCTACAACACACTGAGTGTCCTCAGGCCCCTACTCCACTACCACATATCTACAACACACTGTGTGTCCTCAGGCCCCTACTCCACTACCACATATCTACAACACACTGAGTGTCCTCAGGCCCCTACTCCACTACCACATATCTACAACACACTGTGTGTCCTCAGGCCCCTACTCCACTACCACATATCTACAACACACTGAGTGTCCTCAGGCCCCTACTCCACTACCACATATCTACAACACACTGTGTGTCCTCAGGCCCCTACTCCACTACCACATATCTACAACACACTGAGTGTGTGTCCTCAGGCCCCTACTCCACTACCACATATCTACAACACACTGAGTGTGTGCCCTCAGTCCCCTACTCCACTACCACATATCTGCAACACACTGAGTGTGTGCCCTCAGGCCCCTACTCCACTACCACATATCTACAACACACTGAGTGTGTGCCCTCAGGCCACTACTCCACTACCACATATCTACAACACACTGAGTGTGTGCCCTCAGGCCCCTACTCTACTACCACACATCAGTCCAACAGACCTCTCTCTACAGGACCCAACACAGCAGATAGACTGTCAGTCTGGCAGACCTCTCTCTACAGGACCCAACACAGCAGATAGACCTCTCTCTACAGGACCCAACACAGCACATAGACCTCTCTCTACAGGACCCAACACAGCACATAGACCTCTCTCTACAAGACCCAACACAGCAGATAGACTATCAGTCTAACAGACCTCTCTCTACAGGACCCAACACAGTAGATAGACTATCAGTCTAACAGACCTCTCTCTACAGGACCCAACACAGTAACACTGTCTCGGCTGGCAGCCTCTTCTTTGACAGATGATCACATTATTCCTATTCCTAACCTTCTGACCTTCATACTGGTGATCTAACTATGAACAGGACAGGTTTAGTGGGGAGTCATACTGGTGATCTAACTATGAACAGGACAGGTTTAGTGGGGAGTCATACTGGTGATCTAACTATGAACAGGACAGGTTTAGTGGGGAGTCATACTGGTGATCTAACTATGAACAGGACAGGTTTAGTGGGGAGTCATACTGGTGATCTAACTATGAACAGGACAGGTTTAGTGGGGAGTCATACTGTTGATCTAACTATGAACAGGACAGGTTTAGTAGGGAGTCATACTGGTGATCTAACTATGAACAGGACAGGTTTAGTGGGGAGTCATACTGGTGATCTAACTATGAACAGGACAGGTTTAGTGGGGAGTCATACTGGTGATCTAACTATGAACAGGACAGGTTTAGTGGGGAGTCATACTGGTGATCTAACTATGAACAGGACAGGTTTAGTGGGGAGTCATACTGGTGATCTAACTATGAACAGGACAGGTTTAGTGGGGAGTCATACTGGTGATCTAACTATGAACAGGACAGGTTTAGTGGGGAGTCATACTGGTGATCTAACTATGAACAGGACAGGTTTAGTGGGGAGTCATACTGGTGATCTAACTATGAACAGGACAGGTTTAGTGGGGAGTCATACTGGTGATCTAACTATGAACAGGACAGGTTTAGTAGGGAGTCATACTGGTGATCTAACTATGAACAGGACAGGTTTAGTGGGGAGTCATACTGTTGCTCTAACTATGAACAGGACAGGTTTAGTAGGGAGTCATACTGGTGATCTAACTATGAACAGGACAGGTTTAGTGGGGAGTCATACTGGTGATCTAACTATGAACAGGACAGGTTTAGTGGGGAGTCATACTGGTGATCTAACTATGAACAGGACAGGTTTACTTCTGAGTCATACTGGTGATCTAACTATGAACAGGACAGGTTTAGTGGGGAGTCATACTGGTGATCTACAGTGCCTTGCGAAAGTATTCGGCCCCCTTGAACTTTGCGACCTTTTGCCACATTTCAGGTTCAAACATAAAGATATAAAACAGTATTTTTTTGTGAAGAATCAACAACAAGTGGGACACAATCATGAAGTGGAATGACATTTATTGGATATTTCAAACTTTTTTAACAAATCAAAAACTGACAAATTGGGCGTGCAAAATTATTCAGCCCCCTTAAGTTAATACTTTGTAGAGCAACCTTTTGCTGCGATTACAGCTGTAAGTCGCTTGGGGTATGTCTCTATCAGTTTTGCACATCGAGAGACTGACATTTTTTCCCATTCCTCCTTGCAAAACAGCTCGAGCTCGAGGTTGGATGGAGAGCATTTGTGAACAGCAGTTTTCAGTTCTTTCCACAGATTCTCGATTGGATTCAGGTCTGGACTTTGACTTGGCCATTCTAACACCTGGATATGTTTATTTTTGAACCATTCCATTATAGATTTTGCTTTATGTTTTGGATCATTGTCTTGTTGGAAGACAAATCTCCGTCCCAGTCTCAGGTCTTTTGCAGACTCCATCAGGTTTTCTTCCAGAATGGTCCTGTATTTGGCTCCATCCATCTTCCCATCAATTTTAACCATCTTCCCTGTCCCTGCTGAAGAACAGCAGGCTCAAACCATGATGCTGCCACCACCATGTTTGACAGTGGGGATGGTGTGTTCAGGGTGATGAGCTGTGTTGCTTTTACGCCAAACATAACGTTTTGCATTGTTGCCAAAAAGTGCAATTTTGGTTTCATCTGACCAGAGCACCTTCTTCCACATGTTTGGTGTGTCTCCCAGGTGGCATGTGGCAAACTTTAAACGACACTTTTTATGGATATCTTTAAGAAATGGCTTTCTTCTTGCCACTCTTCCATAAAGGCCAGATTTGTGCAATATACGACTGATTGTTGTCCTATGGACAGAGTCTCCCACCTCAGCTGTAGATCTATGCAGTTCATCCAGAGTGATCATGGGCCTCTTGGCTGCATCTCTGATCAGTCTTCTCCTTGTATGAGCTGAAAGTTTAGAGGGACGGCCAGGTCTTGGTAGATTTGCAGTGGTCTGATACTCCTTCCATTTCAATATTATCGCTTGCACAGTGCTCCTTGGGATGTTTAAAGCTTGGGAAATCTTTTTGTATCCAAATCCAGCTTTAAAGTTCTTCACAACAGTATCTCGGACCTGCCTGGTGTGTTCCTTGTTCTTCATGATGCTCTCTGCGCTTTTAACGGACCTCTGAGACTATCACAGTGCAGGTGCATTTATACGGAGACTTGATTACACACAGGTGGATTGTATTTATCATCATTAGTCATTTAGGTCAACATTGGATCATTCAGAGATCCTCACTGAACTTCTGGAGAGAGTTTGCTGCACTGAAAGTAAAGGGGCTGAATAATTTTGCACGCCCAATTTTTCAGTTTTTGATTTGTTAAAAAAGTTTGAAATATCCAATAAATGTCATTCCACTTCATGATTGTGTCCCACTTGTTGTTGATTCTTCACAAAAAAATACAGTTTTATATCTTTATGTTTGAAGCCTGAAATGTGGCAAAAGGTCGCAAAGTTCAAGGGGGCCGAATACTTTCGCAAGGCACTGTAACTATGAACAGGACAGGTTTAGTGGGGAGTGTCTTCACAGATTATGAAGTGAACAGAAAGTTATGAAAAAGAGAATTCAAGGAATACGGTTGAAATGGATCGTCAGGAAGGAACACCTACTTCCTCTGGAACATGACGACCTTGTCAGCCTTCAAGTCACTGAGCTCCAGCTTCTTCCCCTTCTCAATGACGTCTGGGTGTTTACGCACCAGGAGCCAACCGATGTGGGCGAAGAAGAACCCTCGGACGGCGTTGTGCGGATCGGCATCGGTCTCTGAAAACTTGTGGTGAACTCTGTGGTCCCGAGCCCATTCAAATATGTCATTCTGTAGTGGGGAGCACAAAGACAAATACATAGAATCCATAGAACGGGCCTGATGGCATAATGGGTGGACTTGGCAGCCATTTTGAGTGTACCATTGTAGTGGGGGGCACAAAGACAAATACATAGAATCCATAGAACGGGCCTGATGGCATAATGGGTGGACTTGGCAGCCATTTTGAGTGTACCATTGTAGTGGGGGGCACAAAGACAAATACATAGAATCCATAGAACGGGCCTGATGGCATAATGGGTGGACTTGGCAGCCATTTTGAGTGTACCCATGTCTAGGTCGTTAACATACTGGTTAAGACAGCGGAATAATTCCATGCAGAGCGTTCGAAAAGGAAACAAATTCATTGGACCGGTGCTGATTCTACAGGATGAGCATTGAACACGTGACCAGCGGTCGGGACATCAAGTAATATAAGTGGATGTCGATTATTTGAAAAACTTTTAAATGACCAGAACGACAGTTATTCTGTGTTTACTGAGTAGTTAGCTGAAATGAACTACGATTGTGTTTATTCTCCACTTTCATGGCGAACTTTCAGTACGGCTAAAATTCACTTGCAGTCCTTTTTAATCGCTAATCCTGTAGAATCAGCAACGCGACGCTGGTCCAATGAATTTGTTTATTTTCAAACGCTTCTGCATGGAATTATTACATTGGCCTAAACGTTGTTAGTTTCAAACTAGACCTATCCAGGAAATAAAAACAGGAAGTGTACCTTTCAATCTTTGCTGTGTTGTCAACTCAAATTACATTCCATTGCATGTGACATATACAGGGCCTTGGGTAAGTTTTCAGACCCATTCACTTCTTCCAAACGTTTGTTAGGTTACAGCCTTAATCTAAAATGGATTTGAAAAATAATTCTAATCAATCTACACACAATACCCCATAATGACAAAGCAAAAATATATATACAGTGTATAGATTTTAAAAAACAAACATTTTTGCTAATGTTTGAAAACAACAACAACAACGGAAATATCACATTTACATAAGTATTCAGACCCTTTACTCTGTACTTTATTGAAGCACCTTTGGCAGCGATTACAGCCTCGAATCTTCTTGGGTGTGACGCTACAAGCTTGGCACACCTGTATTTGGGGAGTTTCTCCCATTCTTCTCTGCAGATCCTCTCAAGCTCTGTCAGGTTGGATAGGGAGTGTCGCTGCACAGCTATTTTCAGGTCTCTCCAGAGATGTTCAATCGGGTCCAAGTCCGGGCTCTGGCTGGGCCACTCAAGGACATTCAGAGACTTGTCCCGAAGCCATTCCTGCGTCGTCTTGGCTGTGCTTAGGGTCATTGTCCCGTTGGAAGGTGAGGTCCTGAGCGCTCTGGAGCAGATTTTCATCAAGGACCTCTCTGTACTTTGCTCTGTTCATCTCTGCCTTGATCCTGACTATTCTCCCAGTCCCTGCCGCTGAAAAACATCCCAATAACATGATGCTGCCACCACCATGCTTCACAGTAGGAATGGTTCCAGGTTTCCTCCAGACATGATCCTGCCACCACCATGCTTCACAGTAGGAATGGTTCCAGGTTTCCTCCAGACATGATGCTGCCACCACCATGCTTCACCGTAGGGATGGTTCCAGGTTTCCTCCAGACATGATGCTGCCACCACCATGCTTCACTGTCGGGATGGTTCCAGGTTTCCTCCAGACATGATGCTGCCACCACTATGCTTCACCGTAGGGATGGTTCCAGGTTCCCTCCAGACATGATGCAGCCACCACCATGCTTCACCGTAGGGATGGTTCCAGGTTTCCTCCAGACATGATGCTGCCACCACCATGCTTCACCGTAGGGATGGTTCCAGGTTTCCTCCAGACATGATGCTGCCACCACCATGCTTCACCGTAGGGATGGTTCCAGGTTTCCTCCAGACATGATGCTGCCACCACCATGCTTCACTGTCAGGATAGTTCCAGGTTTCCTCCAGACGTTATTCAGGCCAAAGAGTTTAATAATCTTGGTTTCATCATAGATTCTTGTTTCTCATGGTCTGAGTCTTTAGGTTCCTTTTGGCAAACTCCAAGCAGGCTGTTTTTATTTATTTGTTTATTATTTAACCTTTATTTAACTAGGCAAGTCAGTTAAGAACTAATTATTTTTTTAAATGACGGCCTACCAAAAGGACACAACACTACATAAAGAGAGACCTAAGACAACAACATAGCAAGGCAGCAAGACATGACAAAACAACATGGTAGCAACACAACATGGTAGCAGCACAAAACATGGTACAAACATTATTGGGCACAGACAACAGCACAAAGGGCTGTCATGTGCCTTTTACTGAAGAGTGGCTTCCATCTGGCCACTCTACAATAAAGGCCTGATTGGTGGAGTGCTGCAGAGATGGTTGTCCTTCTGGAAGGTTCTCCCATCTTCACAGAGGAACTCTGTCAGTGTGACCATCGAGGTTCGTCGTCACAGCCCTGACCAAGGCCCTTCTCCCCCGATCGCTCAGTTTGGCCGTGAGGCCAGCTACAACTAGTCTTGTTGGTTCCAAACTTCTTCCATTTAAGAATGATGGTGGCCACTGTGTTTAAGGGGACCTTCAATGCTGCAGGGATGTTTTGGTACCCTTCCCCAGATCGGAGCCTCAACACAATCCTGTCTCTGAGCTCTAAGGACAATTCCTTCAACCTCATGGCTTGGTTTTTGCTCTGACATGCACTGTCAACTGTGGGACCTTATATAGACAGGTGTGGGTCTTTCCAAATCATGTCCAATCAATTGAATTTACCACAGGTTGATTCCAATCAAGTTGTAGAAATGTCTCAAGGATGATCAATGGAAACAGGATGCACCTGAGCTCACCTGAGTTTCATAGCAAAAGGTCTGAATACTTATGTAAATAAGTATATATATTATATATTATATTATAATTATTTTTTATACATTAGCAAAAATATCTCAAAAACCTGTTTTTGCTTTGTCATTATGGGGTATTGTGCGTATACAAATATATTTCAACCCAATTTAGATTACGGCTGTAACGTAACAAATGTGTATAAAGTCAAGGGGTCTGAATCCTTTCCAAAGGCACTGTAAATTAGCATAATTTGAATGAACATTCTACATTACAGCCTGATCTCACGAGCAGCTCACATTCTGACTGCATGCAGTCGTCTGCTTGACCAGGCTAACAGAATGATACTTCGGGGAAAGTTTGTTCATCATAACAATGGAAGAGGTTTTTGTTTGTGTACCGCTATTGTCTGTCTTCTGATGTTCAACCCGGTTCAATAAAAGGTGAAGTGGGAAAGACCCATGTTGTACCTGAAAGGCCATGGAGTTGGCAGTGGCAAGGAAGATTCTGAGAGGTAACGAGGCCTTGTAGGACCTGTGGCTCCATAGCCGGTGAGCCCCCGCAGTCACTCCTAAAGCACTTGTTAAAAAGCAAAACACAACTGTGTGGAAAGAGAGAGAACAAGGAAGATAAGAGGAACAAAATATATTTCAATGGTCGGATGACAACAGCTCCTTGCGCAGAATCATTTGCATGATTAAACCGAGGAAACACGACCATAAACATGAATAGCATCAGGTGGCAGAGAATGGGTCTTGTACTCTCTGGTTTTCCCAAAAACATTCATTCATTTGTTTGCCATCTAATCCAGAAAAAGGGTCTGCTATTCCATAACAGAGTATAAACGAGCGATAGTGAATAATAATATACACCGTCAAACAGAGTGGAAGGGTCAACAGATTAGAATGTCTCTTTTCCATAGAATCATTCATTTGGAGTTTATCTCCGGGATACAAATCAAATCACATTTTATTTGTCACATACACATGGTTAGCAGATGTTAATGCGAGTGTAGCGAAATGACCGCGTACGTCATATTTGGAATAAGAGTATTTTTTAATGAATGCATAATAACAATTGTATCTAGAACTTTCTACATGTCTGGTTATTATAGTATTACATTTGCTGAGAAATGACAACCATCCGTGTTCACCAGCAGGGGAGAGAGAAAGAGGCAGGGAGTTTGCGCTACGCAGCACTGAAGACTGGCGAATCCAGCTGTGCTGTGTGCACAATCCGAGGTGAAAATTAACTACGCAATAAAAACAATATGAAAACTCAGTTCATTTGAAATAACAAGTGGGTTAGCTTTATCATACTTACACCAAGCCCAGGTCAAAACATGAGCAGATGGGACGAGGGTGATGCCGTACACGGCTCCAATGTGCAATAAAGTCATCAATATGATATTTCTCCACACGATTATCATTGAAGGTTTAGGACCTTCTTTCTCTTTGTACGTTTCATCAAACACATCATCTCTTTTTGTCGCCGATTCTGCGAGCACATCACCGTTCCTGTGTCTCCCCGGACCCTCTATCTCCGTGTCAGTCATCCTCGCCGTGATTTTGTTGATGAATGAAACTGGCAACGAAAGCAGACATTTTGTTACCTTCAAAATAACGAGACAACACAACAGTCATAAAATAGTGGCGTGAATGTGAATTAAATGTAATGTTTCTGCAGAAATTGACATTTGTAACTAATGTCACTCGAAATTGTGGTTAAACGTTGCACGATGGTAACAAAAACCTGTCTGTTGCTGGGTGATGCTGAACACTGGCATCAAGACACCGCGTACGTCAGTTAACTAATGTTGGATGAAACATCCCCGTATTATATTAAATTAAATATCAAACGTACCTTATGAAGACTACTTCTGTTAATTGATGCGAACAAATATGACAGAATCCAGTTTCAAATGGTGGTAAACGGCACTGAATTGAAAATCATATAATAACACTGTGATGACCTAAGTTCCAGTGTTGCTGAAGCCGTTTACCTTGCTAGGTGCTCCGGGGTTTGGAGAAGATATTTGCGAGACTGTAATTGGACAAGCTGGGTTTGATACCACCTTTCTCGCCTCGTTTCATTGGTTGCCCTGTTATCTGATGTTCACGTTGTTATAAGAACTTGTTAATAGAATATTCTCATCATTTACATAATAATATATTACAGTCTGGTTTTCATGTCTATGCATAGTCACATGTACAAATTACCTCGACTAACCTGTACCCCCGCACATTTACTCGGTACCGGTACCCCCTGTATATACCCTCGTTATTGTTATTTTATTGTGTTACTTTTGTTTGCTTTTTTGGTAAATATTTTCTTAACTATTTCTTGAATTGCACTGTTGGTTAAAAGAGCTCGTAAATAAGCATTTAACGGTAAGGTCTAAACATGTTGTATTCGACGCATGTGACAAATAAAGTTGGATTTGATAAATGACTACAGTACAGTTCTGTACTCCCCCCCCCGCCCTACCTCAAAGATGAATATTGGATGGAGAAAGTGTAGGCCTACTTTAGTCACATCTCATTAATACGATATTGATCAATAATAATCTATTGTACAGGTTTACACAAATAGTTTAGATGTTTTATTGGATTGGCACTCTAGAAATGTAATGCAATACTGACAATACCAGTAGCCCATGCTAAAAACATCAAACGGTTGGTTTGGATCATCAGTGATAGCGACACTGTCAGCATGATGGGACTATCTTCAGCCATTAGATAGTAGATAGGCTACAGTCGTTCCTCCGCTCTAGTGCTGTGCTTCCCACACCTATATGTTGAATTCCACAGGAAGCCTCAGAATGTCACACCACATTTCAGTGGCTTCGGTGGTTCATGCGCTTTGTGATAATAGGCATGTCTTTAATGTGCTTGATTAATTCATCATATATATTTTTTTAATATCACCACTTTCATTCAAACACTGAAGAAAGAGGAGAAGAATACTTTGTCCATTGATACAGCCACACCCACACCCACACGGTTGCCCTGCAATGATGGGAATGCAGTGAGAGATGATGTCTAAGATTGCTTGATTTGGGCGGGAGCTGTCTCGAGCTCCGTACCCGGACTTCACATTTTTTGTTAATTGCAAACCAGCTCCTCTATAAAACAAAGTAGCATGTCGCCGGCGCAGATTCACACACCGAGGCAAAACACGGTGATCAAAACGGAATGGAAGGCGGGATCTCCATTGAATAGCAATGAAAATTGTGCATTCATTTCCTGATTCCGCTTTGTTGAAATTGATTTGCCGCTAGTCTGTGAAACTATGCATGACTGTAGGCTGTTCCAGATTGTGCAGATTGAAAATGCACCAGCCTGAAATGGCATGGTGTCAAATTAGGGTTTTTAAGGTCATGAAAGGTAATTGAAATGAGTTGAATAATTTTTGTTAATATAATTTATTAATGAAGGCACACTTTTAAATATGATCAATCACTTAAAAATCGACATATCAGCCATTACCGGAAGGACCATTCATTGCGTGACTGTTGTACGCTGCACGTGTGAGAGTATGAGTGGTCTGTTGCCCGAGGAGAGAGAGCGCGGCAATTCAGCAGCAGGTATAACATGACAGACAACAGACTAACTACCCTGAACTAAAATATAAACGCAACATACAACAATTTAAAATATTTTTTACTGAGTTCACAGTTCATATAAGAAAATCTGTCAATTGAAATACATTCATTAGGCCCGAATCTATAGATTTCACATGACTGGGAATACAAATATGCAACTGTTGGTCACAGATACCGTGTGGATCAGAAAACCAGTATCTGGCAGTGGCGCAACAAGTCCCCACCACATTCCCCTATTTCATCATTGGAATGTGATACAAACCTAGGAAAAGGTGTGCTTTAGGACCATGCAGACGTTTGGAGTGTTTATCTGTCTGGATTTGACAAAAAATATATATATATTTATGCTCGGAAGTTTACATAGACTTAGGTTGGAGTCATTAAAACTAGATTTTCAACCACTCCACAAATTTCTTGTTAACAAACTATAGTTTTGGCAAGTCGGTAAGAACATCTACTTTGTGCATGACACAAGTAATGTTTCCAACAATTGTTTACAGACAAATTATTTCACTTATAATTCACTGTATCACAATTCCAGTGGGTCAGAAGTTTACATACACTAAGTTGACTGTGCCTTTAAACAGCTTGGAAAATTCCAGAAAATGATGTCATGGCTTTAGAAGCTTCTGATAGGCTAATTGACATCATTTGAGTCAATTGGAGGTGTACCTGTGGATGTATTTCAAGGCCTACCTTCAAACTCAGTGCCTCTTTGCTTGACATCATGGGAAAATCAAAAGAAATCAGCCAAGACCTCAGAAAAAAATTGTAGACCTCCACAAGTCGGGTTCATCTTTGGGAGCATTTTCCAAACGCCTGAAGATACCACGTTCATCTGTACAAACAATAGTACACAAGTATAAACACCATGGGACCACGCAGCCATCATACCGCTCAGGAAGGAGACGCGTTCTGTCTCCTAGAGATTAACGTACTTTGTTTGCGAAAAGGAAGGTACAAAAGTATCTATATCCACAGTAAATCGAGTCCTATATCGACATAACCTGAAAGGCTGCTCAGCAAGGAGGAAGCCACTGCTCCAAAACCGCCATAAAAAAGCCAGACTACGGTTTGCAACTGCACATGGTGACAAAGATCGTACTTTTTGGAGAAATGTCCTCTGGTCTGATGAAATAAAAGTAGAACTGTTTGGCCATAATGACCATCGTTATGATTGGAGGAAAAAGGGGGCGGCTTGCAAGAACACCATCCCAATCGTGAAGCACGGGGGTGGCAGCATCATGTTGTGGGGGTGCTTTGCTGCAGGAGGGACTGGTGCACTTCACAAAATAGATGGCAATGAGGGAGGAAAATGATGGGGATATATTGAAGCAAAATCTCAAGACATCAGTCAGGAAGTTAAAGCTTGGTCGCAAATGGATTTTCCAAATGGACAATGACCCCAAGCATACTTCCAAAGTTGTGTCAAAATGGCTTAAGGACAACAAAATCAAGGTATTGGAGTGGCCATCACAAAGCCCTGACCTTAATCCTATAGAAAATGTGTGGTCAGAACTGAAAAGGCATGTGCGAGCAAGGAGGCCTACAAACCTGACTCAGTTACACCAGCTCTGTCAAGAGGATTGGGCCAAAATTCACCCAACTTATTGTGGGAAGCTTGTGGAAGGCTACCTGAAACATTTGACCCAAGTTAAACAATTTAAATGCAATGTTACCAAATACTAATTGAGTGTATGTAAACTTCTGGGAATGTGATGAAAGAAATAAAAGCTGAAATAAATCATTCTCTCTTCTATGATTCTGACATTTCACATTCTTAAAATAAAGTGGTGATCCTAACTGACCTAAGACAGGGAATTTTTACTAGGATTAAATGCCAGGAATTGTGAAAAACGGAGTTGAAATGTATTTGGCTGAGGTGTATGTAAACTTCTGACGTCAACTGTATGCCCCCCCCCCCCCCACTTCTAAAACCAATGTTGTGCCCCTTGTATCTGGTGTGACCACCATTTACCTAATGCAGCAAGACGCATCTCATTCTCATGGAGTTGATCAGGCTGTTGACTGTGGAATGCTGTCCCACTCCTCTTCAATGGCTGTGCGAAGTTGCTGGATATTGGCGGGACCTGGAACACGCTGTCGTACACATAGATCCACAGCATCCCAAACATTCTCAATAGGTGACAAGTCTGGTGAGAATGCAGGCTATGGAAGAACAAACACAGTTTCAGCTTCTAGGAATTGTGTACAGATCCGTGTGACATGGGGCTGTGCATTATCATGCTGAAACATGAGGTAATGGAGGCGGATGAATGGCACGACAATGGACCTCAGGATCACCTCACAGTATCTCTGTGCATTTAAATTGCCATTGATAAAATGCAATTGTGTTCGTTGTCCACAGTTTATGCCTGCCCATACTATAACCCCACCGCAACCATTGGACACTGTGTTCACAACGTTGACATCAACAAACGGCTCGCCCACACCACGCCATACACGTTGTCTGACATCTGCCTAGTACAGTTGAAACCGGGATTCAAGGTCAAGACCCTGGTGAGGACGACGAGCACACAAATGAGCTTCCCTGAGATGGTTTCTGACAGTCAATTGTCCAGGTGGCTGGTCTCAGACGATCCCGCAGGTGAAGAAGCCGAATGTGGAGGTCCTGGGTTGGCGTGGTTACACATGGTCTGCGGTTGTGAAGCCAGTTGGACTTACTGCCAAATTCTGGAGGCAGCTTATCGTAGAGAACATTAGATTCTCTGGCAACAGCTCTGGTGAACATTCCTGCAGTCAGCATGCCAATTGGACACTCCCTCAAAACCTGAGACATCTGTGACATTGCGTTGTGTGACAAAACTGCACATTTTAGAGTGGCCTTTTATTGTCCCCAGCACAAGGTTCACCTGTGCAATGATCATACTGTTTAATCAGCTTCTTGATATGCCAGACCTGTCATGTGGATAGATTATCTTGGCAATGGTTAAATGCTCACTAACGGGGATGTAAACAAATTTGTGCACAAAATTTGAGAGAAATAATATGTTTGTGCGTATGGAACATTTCTGGGATCTTTTATTTCAGCTCATGAAACATGGCACCAACCTTTTACATGTTGCATTCATATTTTTGTTCAGTGTAGATAGCCAATTCAAAACAACGTGTAGCAGTTATCTCTTGCTAGTTAATTATAACTAATGTTGTTGTTGCCTTTCCAGCCGCACTAGCCTAAATAAATCTGCACCGTTGGAAAACTGGGATTACCCTCTATTAAACCGTAGCCGTGTAATTGCGACAACAAAAAATGGTAAGAATTGACAAATGACTTGCTGTGCATCACAGGAGGTTGGTGGTACCCCAACTGGGGAGAACAGGCTCATGGTAATGACTGGAGTGGAATCAATGGAATGGTATCAAACACCTGGTTTCCATAGTTTCCAGGTGTTTGATGCCATTCCATTCCTCCGTTCCTGTCATTATTATGTACTGTTCTCCCCTCAGCGGCCTCCTGTGCTGTGGATAGATATCTCCTGAAATATGAATATTTGAGCCTTATATATAAACAGTTAAGCCGTGTTCACATTGGCAGTTTGAAGTGACTCAAATCCTATTTATTTGCATAATCTTAGCTTGCTACATAACGTCTGAGTGATAGGAAGCACAAGCACCACCACTAATCAGCCTACACCCCTATGGCATACACCTGTTGTTACTATGACGACTAGGGTAGCCTTGTCTGCAAATGACTGCTGTCTGAACACACACAAATCCGATTTGGCCACGCTGTTTGGACAGTCAGTAGTCCAAAACAGATTTGGCCACGCTGTTTGGACAGTCAGTAGTCCAAATCCGATTTGGCCACGCTGTTTGAACAGTCAGTAGTCCAAAACGGATTTGAAAAACAAAACTGATTTGAGCATTAAAGCCTGCAGGAACAAGGCTTTAGATACCTTGCTTTGAAGTATCCTACCTTATCCACCTGATCAATATATCCATCTGCAATATATTATATCAAGGGTGGCAACCATCCTCCAGGATAACAGTGGTGAAAAAAGTATTCAATTCTCATACTGGAGTAAAGATACCGTAAAAGAAAATGACTCAAGTAAAAGTGAAAGTTACCCAGTAAAATACTACTTGAGTAAAAGTGAAAGTTACCCAGTAAAATACTTCTTGAGTAAAAGTGAAAGTTACCCAGTAAAATACTACTTGAGTAAAAGTGAAAGTTACCCAGTAAAATACTACTTGAGTAAAAGTGAAAGTTACCCAGTAAAATACTACTTGAGTAAAAGTGAAAGTTACCCAGTAAAATACTACTTGAGTAAAAGTGAAAGTTACCCAGTAAAATACTACTTGAGTAAAAGTGAAAGTTACCCAGTAAAATACTACTTGAGTAAAAGTGAAAGTTACCCAGTAAAATACTACTTGAGTAAAAGTGAAAGTTACCCAGTAAAATACTACTTGAGTAAAAGTCTAAACGTATTCTTAAATATACTTAACTATCAAAAGTGAATGTAATTGCTAAAATATACTTAAGTATCAAAAGTAAAAGTACCAATAATACAAAATTCCTTATATAAATTCCTTATATACAGCCAGGGTCACACGCCAACACTCAGACATCATTTAAAACAAAGCATTTGTGTTTAGTGAGTCCACCAGATCAGAGGCTGTAGGGATGACCAGGGATGTTCTCTGTTTAGTGAGTCCACCAGATCAGAGGCTGTAGGGATGACCAGGGATGGTCTCTGTTTAGTGAGTCCACCAGATCAGAGGCTGTAGGGAGGACCAGGGATGTTCTCTGTTTAGTGAGTCCACCAGATCAGAGGCTGTAGGGATGACCAGGGATGTTCTCTGTTTAGTGAGTCCTCCAGATCAGAGGCTGTAGGGGTGACCAGGGATGTTCTCTGTTTAGTGAGTCCTCCAGATCAGAGGCTGTAGGGGTGACCAGGGATGTTCTCTGTTTAGTGAGTCCACCAGGTCAGAGGCTGTAGGGGTGACCAGGGATGTTCTCTGTTTAGTGAGTCCACCAGATCAGAGGCTGTAGGGGTGACCAGGGATGTTCTCTGTTTAGTGAGTCCACCAGATCAGAGGCTGTAGGGATGACCAGGGATGTTCTCTGTTTAGTGAGTCCTCCAGATCAGAGGCTGTAGGGGTGACCAGGGATGTTCTCTGTTTAGTGAGTCCACCAGATCAGAGGCTGTAGGGATGACCAGGGATGTTCTCTGTTTAGTGAGTCCTCCAGATCAGAGGCTGTAGGGGTGACCAGGGATGTTCTCTGTTTAGTGAGTCCTCCAGATCAGAGGCTGTAGGGGTGACCAGGGATGTTCTCTGTTTAGTGAGTCCACCAGGTCAGAGGCTGTAGGGGTGACCAGGGATGTTCTCTGTTTAGTGAGTCCACCAGGTCAGAGGCTGTAGGGGTGACCAGGGATGTTCTCTGTTTAGTGAGTCCACCAGGTCAGAGGCTGTAGGGGTGACCAGGGATGTTCTCTGTTTAGTGAGTCCACCAGATCAGAGGCTGTAGGGGTGACCAGGGATGTTCTCTGTTTAGTGAGTCCACCAGATCAGAGGCTGTAGGGAGGACCAGGGATGTTCTCTGTTTAGTGAGTCCACCAGATCAGAGGCTGTAGGGGTGACCAGGGATGTTCTCTGTTTAGTGAGTCCTCCAGATCAGAGGCAGTAAGGATGACCAGGGATGTTCTCTGTTTAGTGAGTCCACCAGATCAGAGGTAGTAGGGACGACCAGGGATGTTGTCTGTTTAGTGAGTCCTCCAGATCAGAGGCTGTAGGGAGGACCAGGGATGTTCTCTGTTTAGTGAGTCCACCAGATCAGAGGCAGTAGGGACGACCAGGGATGTTCTCTGTTTAGTGAGTCCACCAGATCAGAGGCAGTAGGGACGACCAGGGATGTTCTCTGTTTAGTGAGTCCACCAGATCAGAGGCAGTAGGGACGACCAGGGATGTTCTCTGTTTAGTGAGTCCACCAGATCAGAGGCTGTAGGGGTGACCAGGGATGTTCTCTGTTTAGTGAGTCCACCAGATCAGAGGCTGTAGGGATGACCAGGGATGTTCTCTGTTTAGTGAGTCCTCCAGATCAGAGGCTGTAGGGGTGACCAGGGATGTTCTCTGTTTAGTGAGTCCACCAGATCAGAGGCTGTAGGGATGACCAGGGATGTTCTCTGTTTAGTGAGTCCTCCAGATCAGAGGCTGTAGGGGTGACCAGGGATGTTCTCTGTTTAGTGAGTCCTCCAGATCAGAGGCTGTAGGGGTGACCAGGGATGTTCTCTGTTTAGTGAGTCCACCAGGTCAGAGGCTGTAGGGGTGACCAGGGATGTTCTCTGTTTAGTGAGTCCACCAGGTCAGAGGCTGTAGGGGTGACCAGGGATGTTCTCTGTTTAGTGAGTCCACCAGGTCAGAGGCTGTAGGGGTGACCAGGGATGTTCTCTGTTTAGTGAGTCCACCAGATCAGAGGCTGTAGGGGTGACCAGGGATGTTCTCTGTTTAGTGAGTCCACCAGATCAGAGGCTGTAGGGAGGACCAGGGATGTTCTCTGTTTAGTGAGTCCACCAGATCAGAGGCTGTAGGGGTGACCAGGGATGTTCTCTGTTTAGTGAGTCCTCCAGATCAGAGGCAGTAAGGATGACCAGGGATGTTCTCTGTTTAGTGAGTCCACCAGATCAGAGGTAGTAGGGACGACCAGGGATGTTGTCTGTTTAGTGAGTCCTCCAGATCAGAGGCTGTAGGGAGGACCAGGGATGTTCTCTGTTTAGTGAGTCCACCAGATCAGAGGCAGTAGGGACGACCAGGGATGTTCTCTGTTTAGTGAGTCCACCAGATCAGAGGCAGTAGGGACGACCAGGGATGTTCTCTGTTTAGTGAGTCCACCAGATCAGAGGCAGTAGGGAGGACCAGGGATGTTCTCTTGATAAGTGTGCAAATTGGACCATTTTCTGTCCTGCTAAGCATTTAAAATGTAATGAGTACTTTTGGGTGTCAGGGAATATGTATGGAGTAAAAAGTACATTAGGAATTTTGTGAAGTAAAAGTCAAAGTTGTTAAAAAATAATAAATAATAAAGTAGCCCAATAAACAACTTAAGTAGTACTTTAAAGTATTTTTTACTTAAGTAGTACTTTAAAGTATTTTTTACTTAAGTAGTACTTTAAAGTATTTTTTACTTAAGTAGTACTTTAAAGTATTTTTTACTTAAGTAGTACTTTAAAGTATTTTTTACTTAAGTAGTACTTTAAAGTATTTTTTACTTAAGTAGTACTTTAAAGTATTTAAAGTAAGTACTTTTCACCACTGCAGGATAGCTACTGGGTGTGCAGACTTGTTGTTCCAGCCCTGCTCTAACCACATTGTAGCCTAAACATCAGCTACTCAACAGGACCTTGATAAGCAGACTTGGGTGTTTCAGGGATAGATCAAAAGTCAAGCCTGAACACCCAGAAGCTCTCCAGATGGAGGGTTGACCACATGTTGACAACATGCGACTAAGAGTGCAGGTCTACATTGTGGAGGTTAAGTGCCTTGATCAAAGGCACAACGGCCTACAGGGGATCAGACACCGTGTTAAACACCGTGACATCAGCTCAGGGATTTGATACAGCAACCTTTTGGTTACTAACACAATGCTCTAACCACTGGGCTAGCTGCTAAGGGCTTGTAAGTAAGCATTTCACGGTAAGGTCTACCTACACCTGTTGTATTCAGCATTTCACGGTAAGGTCTACCTACACCTGTTGTATTCAGCATTTCACGGTAAGGTCTACATACACCTGTTGTATTCAGCATTTCACGGTAAGGTCTACCTACACCTGTTGTATTCGCCGCAAATACATTTTTACTTGATTACTTAACAGATCCATGGCTGTGCCATCTTTGTCTTTGAGGCCAAAGCTCTCAGTAAATTGCAAGTGGAGGGTTTCCCTAAAATTCAAAGCTGGCTAGAGCTCTAGGAATCATGTCTGGGTAGGACTATGAATGTAGATATAACCTGCTCCCCAAATGGCACTCTATTGCCAAGATAGTGCTTAACTTGACCAGGGCCCTCTTTTCAAAAGTAGTGCACTATATAGGGAATATGGAGCCATTTGGGATATATCCCATATGACTCTGACACACCCCACCAACACAATAAGACTGTGTTCATTTCCCATTGGTGAATGTAGGATAATTACATATGCATTGTGTTTGATGGAGGTTATGGTTAAGTCACCTTGTCAAGAAGAGGTTACTTTAGGTCATAATGGCACTAGGGCGGTTCACCTGGTAAAATCACCCGCACAACAGCTTACGTCGTCTGATTCAACACAACCAATCAGCATGCAGTTATTCAACATGTGTTCCCCTCTGACCAATCCTACGACATGCTTTCAAAGTGAGTGAAAACCTTAGCAAGGCATCACGTCTGAAGTAAATGAAAAAAGAATTCAACCTATAAATTACGGTCATTCCTATATGAGCTCATTGGCTGTATAAATGTGAAGAAACCGGTTGGAGTTTCCACTCACTACCAAATATGGTGATAAGAGGAAACCCCAATAGCCGGCTGTGGGAGAAGATGGAGCCAGATGGATTTTGGCCTACAATCTGCACATTTTCTCATCGATGAAACATTTGATCTCCATACGGTTTTCTGTTTCCAAATCTAGAGTCTGTAACAAACATAGTAGATGTTTTGTTGATTTTACGCTTTGCCAAATGTTTTAAAAATTGCGTTGTTTAAAAGGAGTGCAAGGGCGAATTTTGATATTGTACACGTACACGTCAGAGTAGGCGTTCCCTTAACAGAAATATGCAAATAAACTCTAGAACACGCCAATAGGATCTCACTAGCTCGTGCTTGGCTCTGCCCACCTCCTTCCTTGTTCTGCCCACTATGATTAATTTGCTCTCATTGGAAAGGACAGGCTCTGGTATATCTTGGGTTAGTTATAGAAATCTTTGATAGTGGGGTGACGTGTTCCCACCTTAAAACCTCCAGCTTTGTTGTATGGCTATAGCTGAGTTTTGGCGCCACCTACCTGGCAAGACACAACATGACAAGGCAGAACATTCGTAGTATCACGGCCTCGTAATTGGGTGATTTTGCAACTACGGGCATTTCCATTGTCCTCAGGTCAATTTTGGGGATTTTATTTTTTAAAGAAAAAAATATATTCCTTATGTTAAGTTCACACTACAAGCGGATCCACACTGCCTGGTTCCACACTGGTTGGTTCCATGCTGTTGGTCTGCTCCATACTCACCACTCAGTTCAGCCTGACCTGCTGTTATTAAGTCTCTCGTGCCATTCATTCATTCGCCTTCTCTCCTGTAGGCCCACATGTACATCAGCCTACTCTGCTGAGGAATCAACCTTACACAATCATAAATCCCTTTATACACTTTCTGCATTAAACATTGACACTTCCTTATTTATACAAGTCTGAATTATTTATTTATTTCAAAACAAAAATATATACAGCAAAGGATGGCAATGTAAGCATCAATGGATTTGTGCAACAAATAATGAGCACTGGGTGAGGTACTTCAATGCCTTCTGTTGCCACATGATGTTCTCTGTTTGCTCTCTCTGGCCAACCTGTTTAACTGACTGACATCTCTTCAACCAACCTATAGTACAGAACTAAACCAATACACAACAGGGTGTAACATAGCACATCAGATAGTAAATTACATGACCAAAAGTATGTGGACACTCACTTGTTGAACATCTCATTCCAAAATAATGGGCATTAATATGGAGTAGGTCCCTCCTTTGCTGCTATAACAGCCTCCACTCGTCTGGGAAGGCTTTCCACTAGATGTTGGAACGCTGCAGCTATAACAGCATCCACTCTTTTGGGAAGGCTTTCCACTAGATGTTGGAATATTAATACGGGGACATGCTTCCATTCAGCCACAAAAGCATTAGTGAGGTCTGACACTGATGTTGGGCGAATAGGCCTGGCACCCAGTCGGCGTTCCAATTTTTCTCAAAGGTGTTTGATGGAGTTGAGGTCAGGGCTCTGTGCAGGCCAATCAAGTTCCTCCACACCGATCTCGACAAACGATTTCTGTATGGACCTCGCTTTGTGCATAGGGGCTTTGTTATCATGCAGAAACAGGAAAGGGCCTTCCCCAAACTGTTGCCACAAAGTTGGAAGCACAGAATTGTCTAGAATGTCATTGTATGCTGTAGCATTAAGATTTCCCTTCACTGGAACTAAGGGGCCTAGCCCGAACCATGAAAAACAGCCCCAGACTATTATACCTCCTCCACCAAACTTTACAGTTGGCACTATGCAGTAGGACAGGTAGCGTACTCCTGGCATCCGCCAAACTCAGATGCGTTTGTCGGACTGCCAGATGGTGAAGCGTGATTCATCACTCTAGAGAACACATTTCCACTGCTCCAGCTCTCAAACATTTGATTTAGCACATTAGATCTCGACTAATATTAAGTACATACGTAAGCATAGACCACTCCCAATGAGAACAAAACACTAGAATGGATTAGCTTTGGTGTGCACAAACCCCCCCCCCCTCCTGAAAAAGAACAAGGTGGCGTGGGAAGGTCGTTTCTATGGCTACGCACAATTAGAAACTAAATATAGGATGCAACAGGTCACATAAGAAGTGTCTAATTCCTTATTAAAACAGGGGTAATTGCTAATTCCTTATTAAACACAGGGAATTACTAATTCATGATTAAAAATGGGGAAATATGAATTAATTATTAAACAGGGAAATCGTCAACCTTGACAAAAAAAAAATAGGGGGAGTGTAGCTTACGCACCACTTACAATTCACAAAAATATTTCAAGAGATTTATTCATGGGTTTCTTTGCCATAATTCATATTTCAGTCGATAACTGCCACGTTCTTCAATCAGCATGAAATGTCAAGTGTAACCACGTCGAAGCTGTTTACATTGGTGTGCTCATTACAGTTTATACACAACAGAAGCCAGCACACTATAAACAGGGGGCGAAGCCAACAACCAGGACACACACAGTTCTCATACAGTATCTCAATCACACAAGCTAGCAGACAGCAGCGGGCCGCTCTATAGTGACTAACGCGGACTGACTATAAAAACATCCAGCAACTCCACAAGAATCATCCAATGACATTCTGTTGTTGCATAGCTCTGGACCAGGGTGTAATGTGCAGGCTCTGACACAGCTCTGAGTCAACAAGCTGCACATAACACCCTGGATCAGAGCTAGTCGTTGCAGTGCTTTGGCCTGAAAATGTAAAACAAAGTAAGAGATGGCACACTGGTCTGTAGAGCACACTGGTCTCTAGAGCACACTGGTCTCTAGAGCACACTGGTCTCTAGAGCACACTGGTCTCTAGAGCACACTGGTCTCTAGAGCACACTGGTCTCTAGAACACACTGGTCTGTCAGTGAAAAAAGTAACAATTTCAGCGCTGTGGTACAGTATGCATTACAAAAGTGTATATAACTCATTCACTCTTCCTAACTATTGTAAAAATCAGCTGGACGTTGTGTGGTTTGTTAAGGAAAGATGAGGTAGGAAGGTGGACAAAAACAACCTCGCTCTCCAAAGTCTTCCCTTAGTTGGATGTGTTACCATGTTAAGAACTACTGACAGCCAGAGAATCCAAGCCCACATTGTTCAGAGACATTTGCGTATCTTTCTCCACTCTCAAACATATGACATTAAAATCCTCAACTATCTCACAATCCTCCCACACCAGTAACCCCCACCTCTTTAATATTTAACATCCGGTATCTTCCCATCGAAAAGCTAAAAGGACTCAACTTCTTTAATACTATTGGGTGTTTTGCTGTTGATAACCACCACAGTGACTCGTCTTCTCAGAGAGAACCTCTCGTCATCAGCCAAGTCTGAAACCTTTTCAATGAGTCGGCTTTAGTCAAGCGAAAACCACACATCTGCAATCATGTTCTCTTTATCAAAGCACATTTCAACAGCTGAAAAAGAAATAAATATGTAATCTATAACATTGTGATCCATCCATATGATAACACTGAAGGCTGTTTTTATCTTGGTGTGTTTTTGAGTGTTCCAAATGGCACTCTACTCCCTATATAGAGCACTACTTTTGACAAGAGCCCTCGGGGGCCCCTCATAGACCCCTCGGGGCCCTCATAAATCATAGGGCCCACGGGGCCCGTAAAGAGCCCATAGGGTCTGGTCAAAAGTAGAGCATTATAGGAAATCAGGTTTATTCTAGAAGCCTGCCTTGGTGTGGGATCAGTGGTCAGACGCCCAGCTTGTTGGCGATGGTCATGACCACTTTGAGGATGGGCATGAAGGCTTGGATCTCGCTGAAGTTGCTGCTGGTGACCACAGCAGTGTGGACCTCTAGGCCACGCTGGTAGTTCTGGCCCGCCACACAGCGGCTGATCTCATGTAAACCCCCCAGGATGTTGTTAGACAGCTACAGGATGAGGGGAGAATTTAAAGTTACTATAGGCATGTACACATTTCCTTTGGGTCTGTAATGTAGTGGAGCACCATGACTGGGTCTGTTATGTAGTGGAGCAACATGACTGGGTCTGTTATGGAGTGGAGCACCATGACTGGGTCTGTTATGGAGTGGAACACCATGACTGGGTCTGTTATGGAGTGGAACACCATGACTGGGTCTGTTATGTAGTGGAGCAACATGACTGGGTCTGTTATGTAGTGGAGCACCATGACTGGGTCTGTTATGGAGTGGAGCACCATGACTGGGTCTGTTATGGAGTGGAGCACCATGACTGGGTCTGTTATGGAGTGGAGCACCATGACTGGGTCTGTTATGGAGTGGAGCACCATGACTGGGTCTGTTATGGAGTGGAGCACCATGACTGGGTCTGTTATGTAGTGGAGCACCATGACTGGGTATGTTATGGAGTGGAGCACCATGACTGGGTCTGTTATGGAGTGGAGCACCATGACTGGGTCTGTTATGTAGTGGAGCACCATGACTGGGTATGTTATGGAGTGGAGCACCATGACTGGGCCTGTTATGTAGTGGAGCACCATGACTGGGTCTGTTATGGAGTGGAGCACCAGGACTGGGTCTGTTATGTAGTGGAGCACCATGACTGGGTCTGTTATGGAGTGGAGCACCATGACTGGGTCTGTTATGGAGTGGAGCACCATGACTGGGCCTGTTATGTAGTGGAGCACCATGACTGGGTCTGTTATGGAGTGGAGCACCATGACTGGGTCTGTTATGGAGTGGAGCACCATGACTGGGTCTGTTATGGAGTGGAGCACCATGACTGGGTCTGTTATGGAGTGGAGCACACCATGACTGGGTCTGTTATGTAGTGGAGCACCATGACTGGGTCTGTTATGGAGTGGAGCACCATGACTGGGCCTGTTATGTAGTGGAATAACTTGACTGGATTAAAATGAGAACTAAATCATGGTACAGGAGTCGCGTTAATACAGAATTGTAGAAAAAAAGAAATATCTTGCTGTGTTTTGTACAGCAAATCTAAAATGCTTGTTATTGTAATTTCTGCTCTGCATCAGACTAATTTTGTGCTTCAGTTGCACTTCTCCACTCGGATGAGACTTCAGGAACGGCAGTCTATCAGCAGATAGCGCTCTGACTGATGTGTAGCTACTGTTCTCCATCATTCTATCAGCAGACAGCACTCTGACTGATGTGTAGCTACTGTTCTCCATCATTCTATCAGCAGATAGCACTCTGACTGATGTGTAGCTACTGTTCTCCATTCTATCAGCAGACAGCACTCTGACTGATGTGTAGCTACTGTTCTCCATCATTCTATCAGCAGATAGCGTTCTGACTGATGTGTAGCTACTTTTCCGTGTAGCCAACTTTTCTCTGGTAAAATACCAGATTAACTTCAAGCAAAACATTGGGAAATGTAGCTGGCTACATTGTCTCTATGCTAAACAGAAATATATGATGGCCATGCATCGTTTTTGAAAAAAAAAAAGACAGTGCTTTTAAATTGTAAACTCATTTACTTGTGTGGCTGCCAGGCAAATGGCGTTCCACTTCTGTTGTCATCTGATGAAAACGAAGCTATTTTCTGCCAGAACGTGTTGCACTAATGTATTTTCTGTGAAGGAAAACTATAGCTACATGTCCCTGATCACTTTATTGTAGCAAAAAACAAAAAAAAACAGCCGACTTTCAATATAAAAAACGCAGGTGAAATGTTTTAAAAAACACAGATGATTTTTTTTTTGAAGGTGTGTGTTTTGAAACAGCAGATTTGTGACCTCTAAGGCTGGGGCCCTGTGGTAGAGTATCTGCTCTGTGTTCTCACCGTTTGCTCTCTCAGCTTGTCATACAGGTACCCAAGGCGTTTCGATGCATCCTCAAGTTTCCTTTTTGTTTGCTGAGGAAAATAAATAAATATATTGAATATTAGGACGTCAGACTCGAACAGCAGCACCTTCAGAATGGCTCTGTGTGTCTTATGCAGATAGGCGGGTAGAAATTCTGTCTTTTGAATCACAAGAGCCGATACTGCCGTCTTGTGTAAAGACTTACTGGGTCTTGTGCGGCTAGCTGGCAGCGTTGAACCAGGCTGTCGAAGGTCTGCTTGAGGACCATGTGCTCTGTAGGGATCTCTCTCTGCTCCACCCTCTCAGCCGGCAGCGCCTGGAGGAGCTGAAGGGACACACAGGGGTTAGAGGTCGGCCTGCCTATAACTAACTGGTAGCCTGACTTTAGGGGTTAGAGATCTGACTACCTATAAGTAACTGGTAGCCTGACTTTAGGTGTTAGAGGTCGGCCTGGCAGGCCTTTAATAAGAAAGTAAATGGTAGCCTGAATTTAGGGGTTAGAGGTCAGGCTGCCAGGCCTTTAATAAGAAAGTAAATGGTAGCCTGACTTTAGGGGTTAGAGGTCAGGCTGCCAGGCCTTTAATAAGAAAGTAAATGGTAGCCTGACTTTAGGGGTTAGAGGTCGGCCTGCCAGGCCTTTAATAAGAAAGTAAATGGTAGCCTGACTTTAGGGGTTAGAGGTCAGGCTGCCAGGCCTTTAATAAGAAAGTAAATGGTAGCCTGACTTTAGGGGTTAGAGGTCAGGCTGCCAGGCCTTTAATAAGAAAGTAAATGGTAGCCTGACTTTAGGGGTTAGAGGTCAGGCTGCCAGGCCTTTAATAAGAAAGTAAATGGCATCCCGACTTTAGGGGTTAGAGGTCAGGCTGCCAGGCCTTTAATAAGAAAGTAAATGGCATCCCGACTTTAGGGGTTAGAGGTCAGGCTGCCAGGCCTTTAATAAGAAAGTAAATGGTACTGGGTTAGGTTGGCACTAGTCTCATGCTACCAGAAATCCCACTGTATTCTGGCTCCAGAACTGGCATGGAGAAACACAGACGAGGTTGTCACGGACCTGTACGTTGGGCTCCTGAGGGGCCCCTGGGGGGAACTGCTGCGTGTGGCTGGGGTCGTGGCCCTGCTGTCCTTGGGGCTGATGATGATGGCCCTCCATGGGGAAACCCCCCATAACAGGGGCGGTGATGGGAGCCGGAGGGGTGTAGTTGTCTGGGACAACCTGAGACGTGGACAGAACACAGATTCACACACTAGCAGGTTTATTACAGACATAAAAGCTTCACCTTATACTGGTTAACATACAGCTAACATCTTACTGCATGTTTAAATACGTGATACTGAAATAGCCAAGACCGTCTACAACATCTGGAGAACATAGCTGTATGTTAACCAGTATTCAGTGAAGCTAAGATCTTACTGCATGTTTAAACACGTGATACTGAAATAGCCAAGACCGTCTACAACATCTGGAGAACATAGCTGTATGTTAACCAGTATTCAGTGAAGCTAAGATCTTACTGCATGTTTAAACACGTGATACTGAAATAGCCAAGACCGTCTACAACATCTGGAGAACATAGATTCACTGATTACTGGTTTACATACAACTAAGATTGTAGCTATTAACATTTCCAAGATGGTCTACTGGTCCTGGACTGGGTTGGACAAATTGGAACTGGTCCACATTTCTCCAGTCTGAGCTAGTCCATGTTATCAGAGAGGATGGGGAATCCGGTATGAAGGTCATTTATCCAGAGGAGATACCTTTTTCTTCCTAGAACCCCCTCGTACTGCTGGTGGGTCATTCCAGCCATCTTGTCCTATAGATAGTGAAAGATGAATAGTCAGCCACAAGATACCTGATGCTTTTTAAGAATCCAGACAACAGCCAAAGCCAAGAGCCCTGGAGATCCATGGAAAGTTCTGGAACATTAAGTTGAGCAGGGTTATTTCTCAATCTCTTAGGAGGATAAATTAGTCTTAAAAATCACTTTCAACTCTGAAAAACAAAACAGGTATTTCCACTTGAGTAGCAACAAACAGGTCACTTCAACAGACAGCAGGCCACGGCCAGGCAGCAGGTCACTTCAACAGACAGCAGGCCACGGCCAGGCAGCATCACAGTGCAGTTAGATTGGACACACTGACTGACAATAACACATTATTGTTGTTGCATTATCTTCACTACTTGGCATAGCCTAATACTGTGGTAAATTTACATTTTTTAGTACTCAAATATAAACTTAAAACAGATATTTCGGTATTAAATTAGTAAATGTAAATCACCAACACCAGTGATTTAGCATGGATTATTTCACTACATCGTTACATTGTTTGTTATAAATCAAAGACCGGCTCAACACGTTCCTGTAAAATCATGTGACGGCACAAGCAAACACCTTTCTACATGTCTGCATTAACACAGTCTTATCCCACCATATCTAAACCTAGCCCAGTCTTATCCCACCACATCTAAACCTAGCCCAGTCTTATCCCACCACATCTAAACCTAGCCCAGTCTTATCCCACCACATCTAAACCTAGCCCAGTCTTATCCCACCACATCTAAACCTAGCCCTGTCTTATCCCACCACATCTAAACCTAGCCCTGTCTTATCCCACCACATCTAAACCTAGCCCTGTCTTATCCCACCACATCTAAACCTAGCCCTGTCTTATCCCACCACATCTAAACCTAGCCCTGTCTTATCCCACCACATCTAAACCTAGCCCTGTCTTATCCCACCACATCTAAACCTAGCCCTGTCTTATCCCACCATATCTAAACCTAGCCCTGTCTGTATTAAGTCTTATCACACCATATCCAAGCCTATCCCTGTCTGCATCAACAGTCTTATCCCACCATATACCCCTGTCTGCATTAACAGTCTTATCCCACCATAACCCTGTCTGCATTAGTCTTATCCCACCATATCTAAACCTATCCCTGTCTGCATTAACAGTCTTATCCCACCATAACCCTGTCTGCATTAGTCTTATCCCACCATAAACCTGTCTGCATTAACAGTCTTATCCCACCACATCCAAACCTATCCCTGTCTGCATTAACAGTCTTATCCCACCACATCCAAACCTATCCCTGTCTGCATTAACAGTCTTATCCCACCACATCCAAACCTATCCCTGTCTGTCACTCTCACTGTCACCTTCATCATCGTCAACAAGGGGAGTACTCAGCCAAGGGAAGTACCCTGAAAGTTAAACAAGGGGGACAGCTCAATCAGAAGCATTTATAAATTAACGTTATTCACGTCTCCAATCTCACTACACATGATTTAGTATTTATAAAAGAGACAAGTGTTAAAGAAGGAATGGTGGATTCTTGTTTAAGCATAAATGAATAAAGATATGATTAAAGATAACTATCATAACAGATAAACAGTGGTGTTACAGGCCTGTGTCCCAAATTACACCCCATTCCCTTTATAGTACGATCCCCGGTCAACAGTAGGGTCCTACCGACGGTACGATCCCCGGTCAACAGTAGGGTCCTACCGACGGTACGATCCCCGGTCAACAGTAGGGTCCTACCGACGGTACGATCCCCGGTCAACAGTAGGGTCCTACCGACGGTACGATCCCCGGTCAACAGTAGGGTCCTACCGACGGTACGATCCCCGGTCAACAGTAGGGTCCTACCGACGGTACGATCCCCGGTCAACAGTAGGGTCCTACCGACGGTACGATCCCCGGTCAACAGTAGGGTCCTACCGACGGTACGATCCCAAGTCAACAGTAGGGTCCTACCGACGGTACGATCCCAGGTCAACGGTAGGGTCCTACCGACGGTACGATCCCAGGTCAACGGTAGGGTCCTACTGACGGTACGATCCCCGGTCAACGGTAGGGTCCTACTGACGGTACGATCCCAGGTCAACGGTAGGGTCCTACTGACGGTACGAGCCCAGGTCAACAGTAGGGTCCTACTGACCGTACGATCCCAGGTCAACAGTAGGGTCCTACTGACCGTACGATCCCAGGTCAACAGTAGGGTCCTACTGACCGTACGATCCCAGGTCAACAGTAGGGTCCTACTGACCGTACGATCCCAGGTCAACAGTAGGGTCCTACTGACCGTACGATCCCAGGTCAACAGTAGGGTCCTACTGACCGTACGATCCCAGGTCAACAGTAGGGTCCTACTGACCGTACGATCCCAGGTCAACAGTAGGGTCCTACTGACCGTACGATCCCAGGTCAACAGTAGGGTCCTACTGACAGTACGATCCCAGGTCAACAGTAGGGTCCTACTGACCGTACGATCCCAGGTCAACAGTAGTGCACTATACCAGGCATAGGATGGCATTTGGGACGCAACACATGAATTGCATCATGGTCAGTACCTGTAGGAGGAGGAGCAACCGACGGAGCAGAGAAGGACTTGACGGCCGGGGCTCCAGGACCTCCTTGTGGGTACCCAGGTCCCAGGGGTGGGTACGGCCCAGAAGGGGGACCTGCAGGTGGGCCCTGGCTGTGGAGGTGAGACCCCCCTGGTGGGTACATGCCGACAGGGGCCCCAGGCTGCTGGTAGCTGGGTGGCATGGGGCCTGAAGGGAGCGAGGTGGGGGTGAAGCCTGACGGAGGTGGCCCTGGGCTGGGCATGGTGGGGAGGCCGCCAGGGGCAGAGAACGGAGGCAGGGGGGGTCCAGATAGGCTGGAGCCTGGCATAGCAGGTCCTGGAGGGAAGGCAGAGAGGCCGGGGCCACCTAGTCCTGCAGACATGGGATGCTGTTGTGGCTGGAATGGCTGGAGTGGAGAGAACCCTGAGCAGACAGGAGACAGACATGTTACATCAAGACCAGTCTGGAGTAGTGTCTGGCAGGTGACAGAGTAGTACCTGGTTCAGCAGGGCACAGCTTGTATATTACGTTCAGATTGAAACGTGTTTGTTCTACATAATATATTTCTATGTCACATACACAAGTACAGTGCTTCTACACCTGCATTGTTTGCTGTTTGGGGTTTTAGGTTGGGTTTCTGTACAGCACTTTGAGATATCAGCTGATGTACAAAGGGCTATATAAATACATTTGATTTGATACAGTGAAATGCCTTTCTTACAAGCTCAAAACCCAACAATCAATATCAAATGTAGCACTAAAAATAACACGGTAGAACAAAAACACAGGATAGAAAACAACAAGATGAAGTCAGTAAGCATACTACACACAGGGTCAGTTCCAGACAGAACACCTGCTGAACACGGCCCTGGAACACCTGCTGAACACGGCCCTGGAACACCTGCTGAACACGACCCTGGAACACCTGCTGAACACGACCCTGGAACACCTGCTGAACACGACCCTGGAACACCTGCTGAACACGACCCTGGAACACCTGCTGAACACGACCCTGGAACACCTGCTGAACACGACCCTGGAACACCTGCTGAACACGGCCCTGGACGGAGGGAGAGTGCCTACCTGGGGCAGTGGCAGGATGTTGAGGGTAGGCTGGCCGTAGTCCTGTACGTGGCAGCCCACTAGGTGGAGGAGCAGGGGAGGAGGGTGGCAGACCGCCATAGGAAGGAGGAGGTGGCCCTCTGGAGAGAGCAGCAGCTTGAGGAGTGAAGACTGTCGTCATAGGAGGCTGGCCAACCACTGACATCACAGGAGGAGGAGGCTGGCCACCCACTGACATCACAGGAAGAGGAGGCTGGTAGGGCCCCTGGAGAGGAACATCATTTACACACAGCCGGTGCCTTATTCCCTTTATAGTGAACTACTTCAACAGTAGACTGGAACGCAGCCACAGAAACACACACGAGAGAATAACAATATACCAAGCTGATGTTTCACAACATGAACTCTAGCAACTGCTATGATATCTTCAAGTGGAGATTAGATTCATCGATGTATAAATCAATGGAAATAGATCTGTTTACTTTGTGTTTTATAATCCTCAATCATTTTTGTGTGTGTTTATTGTTGCATTCTCAAAGCTGAGGCAAAAGTGTCAAATAAAATGCATTCATTCCTAAATACCGGTGTCTGTGTTGGTGGTTGTGCTTGGACGGGGGCAGCAAGGGCCTGAGCAGGGGCAGGGTCGCCCCCAGTCACCCTGACTCTGTTGTAAGGGAACGGTGGGGGCTGTTGCCCCCCTGCAGCTCCTCCCTCTCCCTGGGCGTGGAACAGCCGGTCTCTCATCATCATGATGCAAGCCTGCAGGAAGACAAACACCACAGAACAACACAGTTATAAATAGTACTGGAAACCAAACAGTTTGATGCGTCAGCCTGCCTGAGGGGGTAAACTATAAACCAGGGAGTTAGCAGGCTAACTTGCCCATTTCAAGCTTATCAAAAAAACCACAATAATAATAATAATAATAAATCATAATATTTTAGGCATGGTTTTATTGACTCAACAGCCAAGAACACATGGATGTTTAGCTTTGTTAATGAACCAGAAAATGTGTAGTAATTTCTGGTTGTTTATCAAAGTAAGCTGGCTAACTCATTGATCCTGCTCTGCAGTACAGCCCTCTGGAGTAACAGATGGTAGGAAAAAAAAAAACTTTCTGGACGACAACAACATTAAGTTCTCTTTCACCAGGCAAGATCAACGAAGCACAACTTACATATTAAACTGCAGGTCTGAACACGATCCAGGAGAGAGAAAACACAGTGTCTTTGAAACACGAGGACATGTTTAAAACACGTCCTGGTTGATAAGGTATCTGAAGAGGAGTGGGAGGTTGTGTTTACCTGGTCTGAGGTGTCTGGCAGGTAGGACAGGGCTGTAGCCAGGCTGCCTTGTGAAGCTAGGAGACCAGCGTAGTGAGTCAGCTTGTCAGCCAGGATAGGACTCTGTACAGCCACCTCGCTGTTCCTCAGACGCTCCACAGACTTACGCAGAACCATCATCTTCTCTACCAAGTCCTGGAGGTCAATCACACAGACGACATAATGTTACCACCTGGTTACTACCACGTCAATACAGATGGTATCTGTGGCCAGTTATCACATCACATCATCATAACGCTTGGGTTCACTTGGAAAAGTGACTTCCATGGTTAAATGAAGGATAAATATATAGATAGATATAAAATAAAATAAAAGATTTCTTACCTCTAAAACCAGGGGAGATGAGCAGTCCCTCTGCAGGGCCCAGCATTCCACTAGTTTCTCAATGTTCCCAGAGCAAATGTAACAGAGACATGCCTGCAGACAGCGTTTCTCTGTCCTCTCCCCCTCCAGACGCGACCCCAGGGTCTCTACAGTACCAGGAGAGGGTGGGAGAGCAAGGAGGAGAGGGAGAGAGAGGAGGAGAGGTTAGATAGAAGATGTAACAGAGATCAGTTATAGTCCTACTAGGAGAAAGGGAGGGAGGGGTTAGGAACAGGAAGCAGAAGAGCTACACAGCAGAGAGATCAGTTATAGTCCTACCAGGAGAAAGGGAGGGAGGGGTTAGGAACAGGAAGTAGAAGAGACCATCAGGTACAATCAGGTCTCTTTTCTGAAATAGATTTCTAGTGACTTGCAGAAATAAGTGCTGAACTCAAGGTAAAAGCAAGCCGGGGTTTACTGATGCCTTTGTTTACGATCCTCAACATCTTGTTCTTACCACACAGATGAGCAAACTCTTTGGGGTGAGCGTAGGTTAGGAGAGCAGCGAGAGCCTCCTTCCAGTTCTCCAAGGCACAGCTCTGCACGATGTCTCCCCAGTTCTGGGTCACCACGGATGAGATCAGCTGAGGACGGTCGATAGTAAACTTAACCAGGTTGTATGTATTCATGCGGACTCAGTAAAATCAGATTATTTTGCACTGTTGATATAAAATAACTATATTCTGAACTAAACTAACTTTGCTAGCTAGTAATCAAGTCATACAAATATGATATAAATCAAAATAGCCGTGAGGGTAAGTCCCAAATGTCCCCCTGTCTTACCATAGAGATGCTGGTCCCCCCTGTCTTACCATAGAGATGCTGGTCCCCCCTGTCTTACCATAGAGATGCTGGTCCCCCCTGTCTTACCATAGAGATGCTGGTCCCCCCTGTCTTACCATAGAGATGCTGGTCCCCCCTGTCTTACCATAGAGATGCTGTTCCTCTGCTCGTCCAGGTATGTCCCCTGTCTTACCATAGAGATGCTGTTCCTCTGCTCGTCCAGGTATGTCCCCCCCCCCCCCCCGTCTTACCATAGAGATGCTGTTCCTCTGCTCGTCCAGGTATGTCCCCCCCCGTCTTACCATAGAGATGCTGGTCCCCCTTGTCTTACCATAGAGATGCTGTTCCTCTGCTCGTCCAGGTATGTCTGCTGGGTCTTCTGCAGTAGCTCCTGTCCTCCACTGATCGCCAGCAGGATGGCCTCAGCGTAGCGCCCCTCGTTCAGACACAGATCCACCGCTCCCTCAAAGTTTCCCACCAGCAGAGCCTGGCTGATCAGACCATCTGCATCTAATACAACAGGAGCATAAAGCAACTGAATGAGATACGGGAGAGTTACAGTCATACAAAAGGGCCAGTTACCAGGACAACAGATTCATATTAAGACAAAAAAAGAAGGTTTTACGTTGAACATTCTATTTGTTATGTGTCCGGGAAACCAGTCCGTACTGTTTAGATTTCACAGGAAGAGAGAGCTGAAGTTACATCCTACTGCTGGGATACTGAACAGAAGACTAGCAGTACCTGCTGAGACAGGGATCGGGAAGCTGATCTTCTTCTCCTTGTCTTGTGGTTGTGGTGGGATCTGACTGAAAAAGTCAGAGGGCGAGGATGAACCCGGAGTCTTGGTGGAGTCAACCTCATCCCCGGATTCTTCTGACCTCTGGAAACGAAACGAGGACAACGTACTTTTATGGAAGGTTGGTGGTGATAATAATATAAAAAAGGTGACAGGATTCATGTTGTTATGAACAGAGACCACATATCACTTCGGAAACTAGTCACTGCCCTCTAGTGGACGGTGGAAGAACTGCAGTCTAGACGAGAAGTAGGACTACTATAAAAGAGAATGGGCTATGAAGAGGTTTGTTCCTGGACTGACCTGAGTAGAGAGCAGCTGTATCTTCTCAGCCAGATCGTTGGCATCCACTCCATGTCCGTTAGGCTGCAGGTTCTTCCCCAAGCAGGTGGATATCTTCCTCTCTAAATCCTCTTTGCTGAAACCCAAAAGTCTCAGGAATTTGACCCGGGCTTCATCTTCAAAGTTGACCTGCAAACATCAGGAGGTGGACAACATTAGAAACCTAAACAACACTTGCAGAACTTGGTGTTCATCATATGTCGGTCTTGGCTCCTGAGTGCCTTTCTATCCAAATACATTGTACAGAGAAGCCTACTGTTCATGGAAATGCGCCATCTCCATAGGTGTTCTGTGAGTCCTACTACTGTCCAGTCAGAAGGACAGACAGGGACACAGATGTCACAGATAACTGGACTTTTTTAAAAACATTTTGGCAATGAAGCAACTTTTCTACTTAACGAGGGTCAGATCAATTCATGGATACTAATTTTAGCATGCTAACAGTTCCAGGAGACTTCCAGTCATTGTGCTAACGCTAGTTAGCAATGGCTTCCGAAACTACCTTCAAAACCACATGCAGAGGCAAAAAATGGTATCCATGAGATCATATGACTCTGGGTGAGTAGAAAAGGGATTAAATGACAAAAATGTCACACTGTCTCTATAATGTTACATTGTTTGACCCTGGGGTATGTAGAAAAGTTGCTTAATTGCCAAAATCGTCCATTATTCCTTTAAAATGAACCTTTCGTGCCACTGTGCAGTGTGATAACACCTACCAGGAGAAACCTCCATATGTCCTGTTCAGAGTCTGTGGGGGCCTTGTGGATCTTGGCCTGGCAGTAGTCTGACAAGGATCCAGATTGCAGAGCAGCCTGCAGCTCTCTGGAACGTTGAAGGAGCTCTGTTTCCGTGGTGACCTGGCTCACAAACACCTGCCTGGGGACAGGGACGGGCTGTGGGCTCTGGACTGGAGCCTTAGGACTCTCAAAGGTGATCAGCTTCCCACCAAACTACAAGGAGAAGAGGATGGGGGGGGTACTATTACTATGATGCAGTTATAATACATTGTAAGACTTGTCATAAGCACTTATTGTCCCTTTAAGAGTAGAGCGTGACCAAAGAGTAGCACTTTACGTCATTCCTAAGAATAGACTTTAACCGCATGTTTCCACCATAATCCGCAGGTTGTCATGCCTAAGAATAGACTTTAACCGCATGTTTCCACCATAATCCACAGGTTGTCATGCCTAAGAATAGACTTTAACCGTGTGTTTCCACCATAATCCACGGGTTGTCATGCCTAAGAATAGACTTTAACCGTGTGTTTTCCACCATTATCCACGGGTTGTCATGCCTAAGAATAGACTTTAACCGCATGTTTCCACCATAATCCACGGGTTGTCATGCCTTACTGCTTAAACATATTGGGGTTCCTCACAATAGGCATTCACTGATGTTATTTACCTTCTGAAATACAAAAAAAGTGTGTATTAAAAAAAGGTCAAGTACATTGCACTTACAGCGAATGAGGCTCCTACGGGCCTACGAACCCACTTGGGGGGCTTCTTCAGCGGAGCGACGAGGGTGGTCTGAGGGGTGGGTTGGGGAACTTGCAGAGGGGGCAGCACCTGGCCTGTCCCAAACGGATCCATAGTGTCAAAGGACGAGGAGATCTGTGGGAAAGTACCACACAAAGACTGCATTCCAATCTAAATATTATATAAAAGGAAAGATAAATGAGCAGAGGTATTTAAATTATTATTATATTTTTACCTTTATTTACCCAGGCAAGTCAGTTAAGAACAAATTCTTATTTTCAATGACGGCCTAGGAACAGTGGGTTAACTGGTCTGGGAACAGTGGGTTAACTGGTCTGGGAACAGTGGGTTAACTGGTCTGGGAACAGTGGGTTAACTGGTCTGGGAACAGTGGGTTAACTGGTCTGGGAACAGTGGGTTAGCTGGTCTAGGAAGTGGGTTACCTGGTCTAGGAACAGTGGGTTAACTGGTCTAGGAACAGTGGGTTAACTGGTCTAGGAACAGTGGGTTAACTGGTCTAGGAACAGTGGGTTAACTGGTCTAGGAACAGTGGGTTAACTGCCTTGTTCAGGGGCAGAACGACAGATTTGTACAGATTTGTTCGGGGATTCGAACTTGCAACCTTTCAGTTACTAGTCCAACACTCTAACCACTAGGCTACGCTTCCGCCCAAATGAGGTCTACAACCATACCAGGATAGACACCTGACTACGCCAAAATGTTACTACAATCATATCGATTCCATAAATAGTGCACTACTTTTGTCCCCTGGTCAGAAGAAGTGCACTACATAGGAAATAGGGAGCCTTTGACGTTTTAGCATTTAGCAGACATTTTTATCCAGAACGACTCCCAGTGGCAACACTGGATTGTGGGTGGTTTCCTTTAGACAGTAAACAGACATGGGTCACAGATAGAGCTGTAAGACAGATGGAGGCTCTCTACCTGATCAGCCCTGCTCTGCTGCTGGGCCTCCAGGCTTCCTCCCATCACGCTGTACACACTGATCCAGCCGTCAAACGAGGCCGCCGACAGCAGCGCTGGGTTCCTGGGACACCACTGAATGTCAAAGCACCACTGATTGGTCGTTGGTAATTCATAGATCACCTAGAGAGACGAGAGAGAGAG
>NW_022263070.1:57500-86358 GCF_002021735.2 Oncorhynchus kisutch
TGACACATTGAGATACATAAATCACCAGTGTGACCATTTGTAGCTAATCGCACAATATTGTGCAGCCAACCATACACAATAGCCCTCTGAGCCACCGTTCTTCTCTTCAGCACCGTTTCCATTGACTAAAACGTTGAGCATATCGAAATATTTTGGCTAGGTTGAACAAAGTTGTCATATTAAACATACGTTATGAACCCTTGAGTGTATTCATTACGCAAATTCTGTTGCAAAACGTTTCCTCCAAACTGAAAAAGTTTTGCAACGAAAATGAGAGATTCTATCGGAAAAACTCAGGTAGGTCTGTCTCAGTTGACTTCGTAAACGGTACAAAGTTTCCGTTGCAAGACGTAAGGAATAAACCCAAGGTAAGCGCATTGCATTGGGCAGTAATGGACGTCATATGGGGATAGCCGATTTCTAAACACTATGAACCCACCTACCTACAGCTAACTAGCAAACGTTAATAGTTTCTGAATAATCAAAACAACATATCGTAGGGCGTCACAGTAGCTAGCTACGTAACATGTCGGGATGGTTAATAAGCTGAAACAATTTACTAAACGTTAGAAGAATCAATTTCAATCACGTCTCATGAATCAACAACACGAGAAGGAAGCGAGCCGTTAGATGGAGAGCTGCTGGGTGATGAGAAAACGTTGAGCTAGCTAACATAACTAATTTGGTTAGCTAGTAATACACGTCTGACAACGGCTTTTCTTCGCCGTAATGTATATGTTCTATAAATAGATAGGTAGTTCATGCTGGTTGAGCTATTAGCTATAAACCATCCCTGGTTCAACCAGTTTCTTTAGTTAGCTAATGGTAGCTAGCTAGGCTAGTTACCGATACGTGTCGTTGGCTTCTGCTAGAGCTTGACAGCTAAATCATGCAGACGTGTCGTTCAGCTTATAAATCTAGCAAGCTAGCTAAAAGCTAGAATAAATATATTCTAACACTATATTGTTAGTACCCCCATATCTTCATATAAAATACTTACGTCGGAATTGATGATTATCAATCTTTCTAGTTTACAAATGATGTAGAAAACCACCGGGCACTCCCAACGTAATCCTGGATGTTTATCGTCTTCTACGGTGGCCGACATGGTATCAAATATCACAGCAGTCAGTGTCTTGATTTGACCTGTAGCTGTGTTTTGCAATGTTTTCAGTTCAGCAAAGATTGTCTCGCCTCTTCATATGTCAGTAGTTGAAAGTACTGAATAGATTATTTTTCTTTTTTTTTCAAAATAGTATTACATCTATAACTATAAATTGTAATTTCCTGATGAACAATGTTGCAACTAGCTTCAACCAGACAAACATACAGTGCCTTCAGAAAGTATTCATACCGCTTGATTTTGTCAACTTTTTTTTTTTATACACACAATACCCATAATGAAAACATGTTTTAAGACATTTTTACAAGTGTATTGAAAATAAAAATACAGATATCTCATTTACATAAATCTTCACATCCCTGAGTCAATACAAATTAGAATCACATTTGGACGTGATTACAGCTGTGAGTCTTTCTGGGTAAATCTGTAAGAGTTTTGCACACCTGGATTGTACAATATATGGTAGTAAGGAAGCCCGATTGCGGGCAGCGGGAGAAGATGGAACCAGATGGATTTTAGCCGATATTCTACACATTTTCTTATCGATGAAACGTTTGATCTCAATACAGTTTTTTGTTCCCAAAACTATATGTTATGAAAAGAGTGTCCTAGGTTTTGCAGACTTTGCCCTTTGCAAAAGTTTTTAAAAAAATTGCGTTTTTTAGAAGGGGCACACGCGCACCTCACAGGGTAGTGGGTCCCTAACCGAAATAATGCAGATGTGTGCAAGAACACGCCAATAGGATCTCGCTAGCTCATGCTTGGCTCATTTGTTCCCATTGGAAACGAGAGGGTTCTTTGATTCATTGACGTCTTGTAAGCAACTCTTTCTTCTTCTTTTTTTTGAGATCGGGTTGGCAGATCGCATCCAACTTTTAAGGTGCATCACCGCCACCCACTGTACAGAAGTGTGAGGCCAAGTCACAGCTCTTCTTCTTCTTCTTCTTCTTCTTCTTCTGTGGGGGTTTATCGACAGTTGGCATCCAACATGATGATGCATTACCGCCACCTACTGTACTGGAGTGTGAGCCAGAGACGGAGAAACTAAATCTTACCTGCCAGCCCCATTACTCTTTTTAAAAAAAATCGAAAATATTTGAGACTATATCTAATGATGTTCTACACAATACACTCTTTAAACTAATTTCCTGTATCCCCTTCTCCCTCATACTAGATCTCAGCCTCTCTTTCCCTGATACTGCCCACACTAGCAATACATGCTCCACGGTCTCTGTTTCCTGGCAATGATCACACTTTCCTGTTGGATGCTTTCATCCAACAGGATGCCATCACGTTTAAGGTCTTATTCAACCGGCTGTGCCCACCCGTAATCTTGTAAAAATAGCCTGCTATTTTCTGTCCCTTCCTGCCATCCTCCCCTCCCCCGACTTTCCTGAAATAAATGCTTGCCCTTAGTATCTCTATTCCACTGCTCCTGTCATCTCTACACCATCACTGTCCATATCAGGCTATTAACCTGCCATCTCTACACCATCACTGTCCATATCAGGCTTTAAACCTGCTCCTGTCATCTCTACACCATCACTGTCTATATCAGGCTTTTAACCTGTCATCTCTACACCATCACTGTCTAAATCAGGCTTTTAGCCTGTCATCTCTACACCATCACTGTCCATATCAGGCTTTAACCTGCTCCTGTCATCTCTACACCATCACTGTCCATATCAGGCTTTTAACCTGCTCCTGTCATCTCTACACCATCACTGTCTAAATCAGGCTTTTAGCCTGTCATCTCTACACCATCACTGTCCATATCAGGCTTTAACCTGCTCCTGTCATCTCTACACCATCACTGTCCATATCAGGCTTTTAACCTGCTCCTGTCATCTCTACACCATCACTGTCTATATCAGGCTTTTAGCCTGTTATCTCTACACCAGCACTGTCCATATCAGACTTTAACCTGTTATCTCTACACCATCACTGTCCATATCAGGCTTTTTGCCTCTGCCTTGCTCATTGAAACTACAACATTAACATCCCCACTACTAAATGCTTGTTTAGCCAGTACATCAACTGCCTCGTTCCCCTCCACCCCCACATGGGCTGGGACCAAGTAAATCTTATCTGTATTCCCATCTGTTTAATCCTGCCATGGGGTTTGTGGCACCTCATACAGCAGGTCTTGTCTTCTACATGACCTAAAGGACTGAATACTCATTAACACTGCACATGAATCAGAGCAAATAACTACTCTGTCTGGCTTGTCTTCCTCCACCCACTGAAAGGCCAACAGTATGGTCATCAGCTCTGACAGAATATCTGTACTGCGTTTCCTGACTGCCACCCCACATTCCTGCACTACAAATGCTGACCCAGTATGTCCTGTCCTTCCCTGGCTTCCGGATTGGTACCACTAGTGCTCCTTCCAGCTGTCTGGTAGTTTCTCCTATTCCCAGATTGGTACCACTAGTGCTCCTTCCAGCTGTCTGGTAGTTTCTCCTATTCCCAGATTGGTACCACTAGTACTCCTTCCAGCTGTCTGGTAGTTTCTCCTATTCCCAGATTGGTACTACTAGTGCTCCTTCCAGCTGTCTGGTAGTTTCTCCTATTCCCAGATTGGTACTACTAGTTCTCCTTCCAGCTGTCTGGTAGTTTCTCCTATTCCCAGATTGGTACCTCTAGTGCTCCTTCCAGCTGTCTGGTAGTTTCTCCTATTCCCAGATTGGTACTACTAGTGCTCCTTCCAGCAGTCTGGTAGTTTCTCCTATTCCCAGATTGGTACTACTAGTGCTCCTTCCAGCTGTCTGGTAGTTTCTCCTATTCCCAGATTGGTACTACTAGTGCTCCTTCCAGCTGTCTGGTAGTTTCTCCTATTCCCAGATTGGTACTACTAGTGCTCCTTCCAGCTGTCTGGTAGTTTCCCCTATTCCCAGATTGGTACTACTAGTGCTCCTTCCAGCTGTCTGGTAGTTTCTCCTATTCCCAGATTGGTACTACTAGTGCTCCTTCCAGCTGTCTGGTAGTTTCTCCTATTCCCAGATTGGTACCACTAGTGCTCCTTCCAGCTGTCTGGTAGTTTCTCCTATTCCCAGATTGGTACTACTAGTGCTCCTTCCAGCTGTCTGGTAGTTTCTCCTATTCCCAGATTGGTACTACTCGTGCTCCTTCCAGCTGTCTGGTAGTTTCTCCTATTCCCAGATTGGTACCACTTGTGCTCCTTCCAGCTGTCTGGTAGTTTATCCTATTCCCAGATTGGTACTACTAGTGCTCCTTCCAGCTGTCTGGTAGTTTCACCTATTCCCACACTCTGTTGAACAACACCAATACCTTATCCAGTGCTTCATCACTAAGATGGGCCAACATGGGGCGGCAGGGTAGCCTAGTGGTTAGAGCGTTGGACTAGTAACCGGAAGGTTGCAAGTTCAAACCCCCGAGCTGACAAGGTACAAATCTGTCGTTCTGCCCCTGAACAAGGCAGTTAACCCACTGTTCCTAGGCCGTCATTGAAAATAAGAATTTGTTCTTAACTGACTTGCCTGGTTAAATAAAGGTTTAAAAAAAATAACATTGCACATCTCATCTTTCCTAGGTGAAGTTAACCCAGCATTACTTATTGCCCTTTTCACCTCTGCCATGGTAAATGGTGCATTCAACTCATCCTTTACATCCTCCCTCCTATCCAGCACTCTCTTGTTCTCTCTCGCCTCATCCTCTGACACATTTACAGAGCTTTGCAGTTGGACAAATGCTTTGGCCATCATCTCTGCCTTCTTCTCATCTGTTACTGCCACATCCTTCCCACTCGTCAACACTGGATAATCCCGCTCCCTTCTGGGAAATGTCAGCTGTGAAATCCTGGAGATCTAAGAACCTATTAGCCGCTTTCACAATTTCTTCGAATTTTTTGTTGTTATTCTGTCATGTACAATTAATCACCTGCTCAATAAACACAACCAAATCCACCTTCTATACGATTAGTATTTCAGGATTTCTCAATTGACCGACATCCACAGACTGTTGGAGATCATCCTCTGCCATAGCTACATCATCTCTACCCGCTGCTCTGACAATTTTCACGGCCTCTACACAGGACACCTTCTCGACAGCCCTGGCCCTTCCTACTTTGACCACCTTCACCCTAACAGGGCACTCAGGGAACCCTGGAACGTGATTCCCATCACAAAGGCAACACCGTGCATCCTCAGACTCTATTCCGTTTGCAAACCCTTTGACAAGAGGCCTTTTTTTTATTTTTTTACATTTACGACATTACAGTGTATTTTGTACATCAGGACCCACCACATATCTCATATATCCCAGCCTTACATGGTTCGGGAGAACTTCTTCATCAAACATCAATAATACAAAGCCCTTTCTCCTTCTTTCCATTCACAGTGTGGGTTAAGAGACGTGAATCAACTATGCCTGGCATGTTCATCTTAAACCATGAAGCCTCAATCTCCATCGACACACCAGATATGACACCAATAATCCCATTTTATTGGTCACATACACATGGGTAGCAGATGTTATTGCGAGTGTAGCGAAATGCTTATATGGACTTCAAGCGAAGCTGCCATCTCTATCGGCGCCATCTTGCTTATCAGTGTCCTACTCCAATAATCATAGCATTCACAGTGCTTTCTGCTTTTGTTCTTTTTACACAAATGAAATCAACAACACACCACTCCTGGTCACTCTGACTGACTCGACTTCTCCCAATGCATCCTTCATCTACTTTGTGACCATAAATGGGTCCCCCCCCCCCAAAAAAAAACATCCTTGTTCATGAATCGCACTCGAACAAGGAATGAGGCATTATCATACCATGGCTTATATTGATTTACTACTTCAGGCCTTTTATCTCCATTAGATGTTACAGTATTCCGGTGATTTCCTCCATCTTCACTCACGCCAAAATAATTAATCATCACCTCCGCTTCCATTGTTACTCTCCCACCTTCGGTAAGCAACTCCCGTATATATTTGGCCATTTATTTTTATCCTAAAAAAAGTCCCTAGTACTTGCCGACGACAAGCGTACCCATAACCAATGTTCCCTCTAAACTGCGCGCGTGGGAGGGCGCCCCACTCCCCATGACTGCCATACAGCCTGCGCAGAGATGCATGAGATTGAACTTCACTCAACTTTCGTCAAGTTTACTCCCTTAGTTAACACTATCAACATTTCCCTTTACTGTGGGAATTGTGATTGAATCAATGCAATATTAGCCACTTTCAATGCAACATACCGAAACAAAATTAACTAGTCAAGACATTGTGTTGTAGGCAGAACACATCAGTGTAGGATTCTATTTAATTGACAAGCACCACTCCGCCCATACTCTACACACAGACCGGTGAGGCCTAACCAATCAGAGCTGCCAGTAGGCCTACATGCAAATAGACCATTGCCATATATGGATCTGTGCCGTTCACTTTGAACTGGACTGTGTTTACAGCATGAGTGGTCTTGAGTAGATGTGTTTCGTTTTCAGATCAAAGCGGGAGCTGCATGTAGCCACGTGTGTACATTTGTTTATATCCTTTGCTAGTTAGTCATTTATTAACCCAGTTATAGATCATTAATAGTCAACAATAGGGGAGTGATTGCTTCCTACAAGAGCACAAAACTTGTTTATTTCTAGACCTTTGAAAAGCCAGTCTGGTAAAGAGCTTTGTTATGTCTTAAAGGGGCAGTGTTGTATTTTGAGGCAGGCTTAAATAAGCTAAGTAGCCAATAGGCAGAGAGTAGCATAATTTGTTTGATTCTTTGTAATAATGGAATGAGAATAATAATGCATTTTATTTTGTAAAGTAATTTCTTGCATCAAACACATCATTTTCAGTCCCCTCATCTGAAGGACAAGTGGATTAACGGGTTAATGTCAAGCCCTGTATATTTTTTTAAAAATCTGATGGAATGTAGGCCTACATTGAACACCACACATTGGCTGGTACTGTAGGCAATTTTCAAACAGCTAGTTCCATGTTAAAATGTTATGGGAGGCATTATCTCAATTAGATTTGATGGTAGGCCTACATCATGATGAAATAGCCACAGTAGCCTACTCTACCACTGTCTGAAACTAACTTAAAGTGGGTAAAGCCTGGGTTCACAGTAAACGTGTGCTCGAAGTTACACAGAATGTTCACAACATTCAAGTTTGCTCTCAGCAGGCAGGGAACATTGCCCATAATAACATGATGCAGCAAAATATGAAGAGTGGTACTCAGTGATGGATTTGAGCAAAACATAACACTTTGTATTCAGGACATAAGGTTCATTTCCTTGCTGTTTTACTTTAGTGCCTTATTGCAAACAGGATACATGTTTTTGTAATATCTTTATTCTGTACAGACTTCCTTCTTTTCAGTCTGTCATTTAGGTTAGTATTGTGGACTAACTACAATGTTGTAGAGCCATCCTCAGCTTTCCAAAGAATAAGATATAGGTCAAATATCAGGAATGTGACTGAAGTCACACTAAAATCTCTTTATTAGACAGAAATATACACATTTAGAGAAGCAGATATTTAAATGTTAAAATGTTTGACTTCTTCAGGTTGTTTCTCAGGATCCTCTCCTCTCTCTAGATGCAGGTTGCTGTAAGGATATTGTTTGGGTGCCTGGAATAGAGGACAGGGGGCATCAGACAGGATGTACCTATTCTATTCACCTTTCCTACAGAAGAGGACATTTGAAGACCTTTGTACTTTTTAAAAACATGTGTTTGGTGAGTGTGTGAGAGGTGCTCAAATGGTCTTCAATAAATACCAGAAAGCTATCATAAGGAAATGAAATAGCAAAATATGGTGGAATATGATAAATGCACTTCAGTTACCAATGCACGTCTTCACACTATTGAATTGGTAGCAAGGCAAGGAAACAAATGAAAACACTAACAGCAGTAGCATCATCTCCGAGTCCGTGTACACCCGTCATTAAAATGTATTCAGGGATCAGATCTGTTGCTCCAACTGTAAAATCCCATGTTAGTGTCCACGGGACACATATGAGGGGTAGACCCAAAGGCTGTTATTGGATAAGTCCTTCTCAAATCCAGATTTTATTATGTTTGATTTATTTAACCTTTATTTAACTCGGCAAGTCAGTTAAGAACAAATTCTTATTTTCAATGACAGCCTATGAACAGTGGGTTAACTGCCTTGTTCAGGGGCAGAACGACAGATTTGTACCTTGTCAGCTCAGGGGTTTGAACTTGCAACCTTAGGCTACCCTGCAACCCTAGGCTACCCTGCAATCATAGTAAAAGAAGGTCTTGCGATACCAAAATGGGAAAGGGTTTCAATATAACAGGAAAGACATATAATTATATTATCTTCTGGTCTGTGACATCTTAGGGGGTTACAACAGGAAAGACATAATTATATTATCTTCTGGTCTGTGACATCTTAGTGGGTTACAACAGGAAAGACATAATTATATTATCTTCTGGTCTGTGACATCTTAGGGGGTTACAACAGGAAAGACATAATTATATTATCTTCTGGTCTGTGACATCTTAGGGGTTTACAACAGGAAAGACATAATTATATTATCTTCTGGTCTGTGACATCTTAGGGGGTTACAACAGCGATTACAACGGAGACAAAGCCTGATGCTTTGCTCAATGCAATACATACCACCGGCTGGTAAGATGGAAACTTCTCCCCAAGGTAGAACATCAGCAGCATGAATCCAACAAAACCAAACAGATGTTTGCACATGGTGTGCCAGGCCACAGGGCTGGGCGATGTGTCCACTCGATTCCTGATGAACATGTCAAAATCCCAGTGGATCTAGAACGAAAACATGCAACAGGTGAGAACCCACTGTCAATGAGTCAGGGGGAAATACATGAGTAAATAATGAGTCGTATCTTACACACATTCACTTCCTGTTCCTGCCATTTCAAATGTCTACGTTCATAAATGTACACAATACTGTACAGTAAACAACAAGTGGTGCACTGTGAATAATATACAGTACGGCTGTAACGATACCAGTATTGTCATATTTTCCCCATGGCAAAACATTTACACGAAGCAGCTCAAACTCTTTGGTTCTTTCTAAAAACCTGCTTCGTGTAAAATGTTGTGTGCTATAGCTTGGAAAATAAATACAAAATGTGGCTCTGGGTAACATGTTTGTTTCCAACATCAGCGCTGTTTTCCTAAATTAGTTAATCCGCTGTGTGTCGTTTTCTTGTTGCGATACTAAACAAGTATCGGGATACTGGTATTGTCCCAGACCTAATATATAGTCTCAGTAGTCAGTTGTGTAGTCACAATACTAAACAAGTATCAGGATACTGGTATTGTCCCAGACCTAATATATAGTCTCAGTAGTCAGTTGTGTAGTCACAATACTAAACAAGTATCAGGATACTGGTATTGTCCCAGACCTAATATATAGTCTCAGTAGTCAGTTGTGTAGTCACGATACTAAACAAGTATCAGGATACTGGTATTGTCCCAGACCTAATATATAGTCTCAGTAGTCAGTTGTGTAGTCACGATACTAAACAAGTATCAGGATACTGGTATTGTCCCAGACCTAATATATAGTCTCAGTAGTCAGTTGTGTAGTCACGATACTAAACAAGTATCAGGATACTGGTATTGTCCCAGACCTAATATATAGTCTCAGTAGTCAGCTGTGTAGTCACAATACTAAACAAGTATCGGGATTCTGGTATTGTCCCAGACCTAATATATAGTCTCAGTAGTCAGTTGTGTAGTCACAATACTAAACAAGTATCAGGATACTGGTATTGTCCCAGACCTAATATATAGTCTCAGTAGTCAGCTGTGTAGTCACAATACTAAACAAGTATCGGGATTCTGGTATTGTCCCAGACCTAATATATAGTCTCAGTAGTCAGCTGTGTAGTCACAATACTAAACAAGTATCGGGATTCTGGTATTGTCCCAGACCTAATATATAGTCTCAGTAGTCAGCTGTGTAGTCACAATACTAAACAAGTATCGGGATTCTGGTATTGTCCCAGACCTAATATATAGTCTCAGTAGTCAGCTGTGTAGTCACAATACTAAACAAGTATCGGGATTCTGGTATTGTCCCAGACCTAATATATAGTCTCAGTAGTCAGCTGTGTAGTCACAATACTAAACAAGTATTGGGATTCTGGCATTGTCCCAGACCTAATATATAGTCTCAGTAGTCAGTTGTGTAGTCACAATACTAAACAAGTATCAGGATACTGGTATTGTCCCAGACCTAATATATAGTCTCAGTAGTCAGTTGTGTAGTCACAATACTAAACAAGTATCAGGATACTGGTATTGTCCCAGACCTAATATATAGTCTCAGTAGTCAGCTGTGTAGTCACAATACTAAACAAGTATCAGGATACTGGTATTGTCCCAGACCTAATATATAGTCTCAGTAGTCAGCTGTGTAGTCACAATACTAAACAAGTATCGGGATTCTGGTATTGTCCCAGACCTAATATATAGTCTCAGTAGTCAGTTGTGTAGTCACAATACTAAACAAGTATCAGGATACTGGTATTGTCCCAGACCTAATATATAGTCTCAGTAGTCAGCTGTGTAGTCACAATACTAAACAAGTATCGGGATTCTGGTATTGTCCCAGACCTAATATATAGTCTCAGTAGTCAGTTGTGTAGTCACAATACTAAACAAGTATCAGGATACTGGTATTGTCCCAGACCTAATATATAGTCTCAGTAGTCAGTTGTGTAGTCACAATACTAAACAAGTATCAGGATACTGGTATTGTCCCAGACCTAATATATAGTCTCAGTAGTCAGTTGTGTAGTCACAATACTAAACAAGTATCAGGATACTGGTATTGTCCCAGACCTAATATATAGTCTCAGTAGTCAGTTGTGTAGTCGCGATACTAAACAAGTATCGGGATACTGGTATTGTCCCAGACCTAATATATAGTCTCAGTAGTCAGCTGTGTAGTCACAATACTAAACAAGTATCGGGATACTGGTATTGTCCCAGACCTAATATATAGTCTCAGTGGTCAGTTGTGTAGTCACAATACTAAACAAGTATCGGGATACTGGTATTGTCCCAGACCTAATATATAGTCTCAGTAGTCAGTTGTGTAGTCACAATACTAAACAAGTATCGGGATACTGGTATTGTCCCAGACCTAATATATAGTCTCAGTAGTCAGCTGTGTAGTCATGATACTTGTAGGCAGATGGCTTTTATTTTTTTATATACACTGAAAAAGAAATAAACCAAACATGCAAAGATTTGACTGAGTTACAGTTCATGAGGTAATCGGTCATTGAAATTAATTCATTAGGACCTAATCAATGGATTTCACATGCCTGAGAATACAGATATGCATCTGTTGGTCACAAACACCTTTACCAACAAAAAGGTTGGAGTGTGGATCAGAAAACCAGTCAGTATCTGGTGTGACCACCACTTGCCTCATGCAGTGCAACACATCTCCTTCACATAGAGTTGATCAGGCTGTTGACTGGCCATGTGGAATGTTGTCTCACTGTTCTTCAACGGCTGTGCAAAGTTGCTGGATATTGGCGGGAACTGGAACACTCTGTTGTAGACGTGGATCCAGAGCATCCCAAACATGCTCAATGGGTGACATGTCTGGTGAGTATGCAGGCAATGGAAGAACTGGGACATTTTCAGCCTCCAGGAATTGTGTACAGATCCTTGTAGTAACATGGGGCTGTGCATTATCATGCTGACACATGAGGTGATGGCAGCAGATGAAGAGCACAACAATGGACCTCAGGATTACATCACGGTATCTCTGTGCATTCAAAATGGCCACTGATTAAATGCAATTGTGTTCATTGTCCGTAGCTTATGCCTGCCTGCCTATACCATAACCACACCATGGGGTACTCTGTTCACAACAAAAAACCGCTCGCCCACACAACGCCATACATCTGTCCGGTACAGTTGAAACCGATATTCACCCGTGAAGGGCACACCTCCCCCTCTTTCCCAGTGGCCATCTGCCCACTGAAGTCAGTTACAACACCAAACTGCAGTCAGGTCAAGACCCTGTTGAGGACAACAAGCACGAAGATGAGCTTCCCTGAGACGGTTTCTGACAGCTTGTGCAGAAATTCTTTGTTTGTGCAAACCCACAGTTTCATCAGCTGTACGGGTGGCTGGTCTCAGACGATCCCGCAGGTGAAGAGGCCGGATGTGGAGGTCCTGGGCTTGCGTGGTTACACGTGGTCTGCGGTTGTGAGGGCGGTTAGAAGTACTGTAAAATTCTCTAAAATGACGTTGAATCGGCTTATGGAAGAGAAATGAACATAACACTGGTGGACATTCCTGCAGTCAGCATACGAACTGAACTGCACACTCCCTCAAAAATTGAGACATCTGTGGCATTGTGTTGTGTAAAAATACTTGACATTTTAGTGGCCTTTTATTGTCCCCAGCACAAGGGGCACCTTTGTAATTATCATGCCGTTTAATCAGCTTCTTGATATGTCACACCTGTCAGGTGGATGGATTATCTTGGAAAAGAAGAAATGCTCACTGACAGGGATGTTAACAAATGTATCAAAATTGGAAAGAAATCCACTTATTTCAGCTCATGAAACCAACATTTTACATGTTGCATTTATATATTTTGGTTCAGTGTAAGTAGAGTGACACCTGATACTGTATGTAGAAATATACCCCACGTCTATCTTACCGGCTCCCCCTAGTTCCTCCTCTATCTTACCGGCTCCCCCCAGTTCCTCCTCAGGTCTGGATGGTCCCAGGAATACCAGGGGTCTCTCTCATGCTGTGATCTGTCTGGTAATTGTGGGTAGTCTCCATACCTACAGAAACCCAACAGGGAAACAAGTGTGTAGGTGAATAACCTTTGGTAATGCACATATCCTGAAACGTTAAAACTCCCATTGCTGTCCAATATTTCTTCAAATACCCTATATATAGTGCATCCCATAGGGCTCTGGTCAAAACTAGTGCACTATGTAGGGAATTGTATACCGTTTGGGATGCAGAGCCTCAGTCATTTCAGTGAGAGTTCACCCCATAGGTTGAATTACCAAATCAATTTGCTAGTTGTCTGGCAAAGCAACATAGCTCCTGCTGTAATGGGGTGGTGTATAGATGACAGGAAAACAATGGCATGTGTGTCCTTCCTTATCCACGGGACCCCGCTTCCTTACCCCTCGCCATTATCCGGGATTGGTTCATAATCCTCCACCCTCATGTTGTACTTCTTCGCTGCAGCTGCTCTCTCCTCGGGCGTTTGGGGGTATGGCCCTGGCAGCATGCCCTTGGAAGGTCCAGAGGCTATACAACATTTGGAAAGAAGTTAATACAGTACCATTTAGCCCCATGATCAACCAGAGTGTGATTGTTAGCTAACTAGCCGTTTGAGAGTAACGTTAGGAATTGCTTTATAAATATATAGCGTAGCTACTTGCACAAGTTATCCAAAGAGAGTAAAGTTGGCTGGCCAGGTAACCGTGTATGGGATCTAGCCTAATATTTGATCGTAGACAGTTAGCTACATAATACTGAATGAAGCTTTTACTAACGTTAGTAAACCACTGAAGGAGATGCAGCTCTGTGGTAGGCTAGCTCAAGGTTAGCGACACTTTGCCTGGCATGTTCTAACTTCCATTCCAACGTGACGCAGGCATTTGTACAACGATAAAGATCCATGAACCAACCTGCTCTGACTTGGGAGAAAAGCGCCGAGAAGCCTGGCTGTTTCCCCTTGGAAAGCGCTCGAGCCCAATTTCTGAAACCCACGGCAGCCATGTTCAATTGTTGCGGTGACATTGAACAGTGAAATACGCATGCGTCCGGTGACAACTTCGGGAAATCCAATGTTTTTTTTGTGTTTTTTTCTTCGCTTCTTCTTCTTTGGGATTTGGTTGGTGGATTGCATCCAAATTGAAGGTGCATACACCGCCATCTACTGTACTGGAGGGTGAAGCCAGTCACAGCATACCTACACGGCGGGCGTCACAAACACCAGGAATCTTCAACTTCAATCGCTCCATCTCCACACTTAACGCTACCCGAGAAATCACTCCTTTCAATGGTGTCCTGTTCCTAAGAGCAAAGCAAGAAACAAATCTTGACTCAAGTTGCTCCCTCTGATCAGAAGAGACACACAAAAATATCACAAGTCCACTACTAGTTTCTTTAATCCTTTCTCACCCACCCTGAAAATACAAACGGATCCGCCAAAAGGCAAGCGTCCACTTTCTCCAAAAATGTCACTCCTACTGGATCAGATTCTACTTTATTCAAACTCGGCGGTCCTCCCCATACTGCATCCTCCCTCTCAGGTTCCATCTCTGAGCTACTGGAGGACGTGTCCCTGTTTTTACACATGACGCCAAGCTCCCTCACCACACCACCTGCCACCGCAGTTAATTCAACCTCACTCTCGTCACGTTTAATTTCCTTCTGTAGCTTTTCCAAAGGTTCTGTGATATCCTCCATTCCATATTCACTCAAAACACATTCCACTTTTCTTCCTTGTCTACCATCATTACCACCTTAAAGAAAGGGGCTATTTTTTTACAGAATAGCAGTCTCTTTGATCAGAAAAATGTCAACGTATAGAAATGTCAAACATAAAACAATCCAAATAGTGAATTGTATTTTATTCTCAAACATCCACAGTATTCTTTATGTATTGTAGATCCTTCCATACTAGTAGGCTTGAGTTTCTATGGAGCTGGAGACTTGGGTTTCTCTTACTGTAGCCTACAAATGTTGTTTTAACAATGTTAAACAATTAAATGGACAACACATTTTAAGATTTCAGCTAAAAGATTTATTGACTTCCTCTGTTTTACAACAATAACAAAAGGGAGTAGTTAGTTATATTGAGACCATAGTGATATGCCTACTGGTCACCAACAGGGGCTGGAGGGATCTAATATTCTGAGTGAATGCACTGAAACTCAGAGTCCTTCTCCCTTCTCCATCAGATCCAGCTCAGCTGCATTTAGTCTGCATTTACTGAGGGATCGTCACTCTGCCTCTGCTGATGAAGGACCCACTTTCTTGACAGCCATAAAGGGAACAGATGAATCCATTTATAGTAGGCCTGCAATGTCTTTTTCCACTTTCTCAGTAGGGCCATGAAGTTCATAACTGGGGAAAAGGAGAGGCCATAATAGAATAGGACATTAAGTATTTTCAAATCTTATTTGTTAATTATTTAATTATTTAATTAATTGAATGAATGAATGCATGAATGATTGATACATTTTATATATACTGTCAAATCATTTTTCATTCATGTGTTTAACTTACCGTCTGAAAGGCTCCCCATCAGAATCGATTAGAAACTTCTCAAAGTTCCAGCGAATGTCATTGACTTTGATGGGCGACCAGTAGAACTTCTTTATATCTCCTATGACAGGGTTCACATAGGGCAAAGACTCCTGTTGTACAAGACATTAAGACGTGCTGTTAGTGAGGTCTAATGTCCATAAGGTATTCAACTTGCCCCCAGAGTGCAGTACATAATAGTGCATAAGGACATGTCAAATATACTACCTTGAGATAGGCGAAAAGAGGACTTGTCAAATATACTACCTTGAGATAGCTGAAAAGAGGACATGTAAAATATACTACCTTGATATAGGCGAAAAGAGGACATGTCAAATATACTACCTTGAGATAAGCGAAAAGAGGACATGTCAAATATACTACCTTGAGATAAGCGAAAAGAGGACATGTCAAATATACTACCTTGAGATAAGCGAAAAGAGGACATGTCAAATATACTACCTTGAGATAGGCGAAAAGAGGTTCTTCATTCAACCCATTGACCTCGATCTTGCCAAACACAGGGAACTTGGGGACAAACCCCCCACCTGGCCTTACATACTTGAGAAGGTTGAGGGTTTCATGATTTACCTCTGAAGGAAGAAACAACAACAAATGCAACAGACCAGTGAGCTTATTAGTTCTGAAACAGAGGCATTTATAAAAACAGACTGGTCTCGTCATCACGCATGACAAACAAGCATACTATTTAACTTGGCAAGTCATTTAAGAACAGATTCTTATTTACAATGACAGCCTACCCCTAACCAGGACGACAATGGGCTAATTGTTCGCCACCCTTGGGGACTCCCAATCACAACTGGTTGTGATACAGCCTGGAATTGAACCAGGGTCTGTAGTAAGATGCAGTGCTTTAGACCGATGCGCCACTCAGGAGCCCACACATGAGCGTTTAGAAACATAGCATTACTCCTAGAGACAAAGTAGGCCTGTAAGTTACAACAGATCAAACACCTTTATTGTTATTTCTAAAAGACTCTCTTACCAGGTGCCTGAAGACCAAACTGATTGCAGGGGAATCCCAGGACAGTGAAGTTGAGGTCACCAAACATTTCCATGAGTGCATTCATTCTGTGGTACTGTTAGATGACACATACAATTAGAACACCACCTCAACATTCCCCTTGGGCTGACTCTAGAATATCTCTAATACTACAACACAATCAAAAGTTTGGCCTATGCCAGCATTAGGCTTTTAGCTTGTATAGGCTAGCACCATGAATCCTCGTTAGCCTACCTCCTCTATCGTTGACCCTCAGAAGGTGGCCAGGTTGACAATGAGGAGCACTTTGCCCCTGTAGATACTGAGAGGAACGCTCTGACCGTTCAAGGTCTCAGCGCTGAAATCATAGATTGATTTAACGCACGCCATTAGAGGTTATACTTCTTCTTTAGCTTGAAGCCTTTATCCAGACCAGAGCAGTCAGCGGTGGGTATTCACTAAGCCACCCGGTTGGTCCTCCTCATTCAGAGAACCATAACTATAGGCTCAGCAATTGTTCAGCATGGTTGACTCCATTGTGTCGCTGCATGCTAAGAGGATGAATTGACAGGATGGTTATTTGTTCAGCAGTTTGCATGGGTATGCAGATCATGTTAGTGACAGTTAGTCATTGGTTATCTCTCATTATTCACTTGACAGGTATGTAAAAAAAAATCGGTGCATATATTGGAAATACTGTAGAACCATAGTAAACTAATATTGGTGCTGTTCCTGGGGTCACTATAGGACATATCTATTTTACAATAAAAAATAAAGTACTATATCATCATATTATTGATCATTTTATACATGGTAGAGAATTAAGTATGATCAACATAACCAAAGCTTAGATGGAATTTAATATTTAATTAATTGAGCCTATTGGTTATTGCTGCGTCAAAGATGGGCCTATACCTTTTGTTTGACATACATAATACATTGCATTTGTAGAACACTTTTCATTTACTGACATGAATCAAAGCTCTTCACATTGTGAGCAACCATTGGATAATAAAAATAATTCCTTCTGATAAAGAACTGATCTAGTCATTCCTACGATTGCCTAGCAATCCTTTTCCTTATTTGGAGCGGTTACAGCGAAGATATTATTCCTCTCGTGTAACAGACATTGACCGGTGGTGCGTATCGGTAAAATCCACAGGCGTCGAATGTCACTTGGATCCTAACGCTCGGTCGTATATTTTTTTTAACCAAAACATCGCACATACTTGTCAAAGACCATCAATAACTACTCCAATGTATTATTTTTCTCAGCTTTATTTCTCCCAAAACAAACACATTTACTGAGATATAGATCCCCTATTCCTGCGCAGAGAGGTTGACTCTGCATTCTGGAACGTACCCAGTGTGCGAACCCGGAAGTTTGTGGGAATACAGCCAAAAAAGCTGTCGCCTATCCAGAAAGCTTCAACCAAGGCTCACAAGATAGCTAACAAACTGTAGTTGTACATGTAGCTATCTCGCATATTTCTGCGGATTCAAAATGGATGCGGAAACAGAGTGTTGCAAGTATGTATTTTGTAAGCACATATGTATTTTTGTTTTAACGTTACAACAAAAACGTGTCAGCAGAACTAGCTAACCGTTAGTTACCTATTCTTACTACTGTAGCTTGCTACGGCATTTGGAGAATGCATGTCCTGCAGAATCATCACATGCTTTACGCTTGAGCTAGCTAGCTACATATCTAGCCACCAATGTTTGTAGAGCTAGTTCGAACGCGAGGCAGACGTTGATGTGTGACTGTGCTACATTTGTCCATTAACTTGTTCATCAGTTGATCAAGTTTGAAATGTCTGTTGGCAGATGTCACCTCTTGGATTTGCCCTGGGAGGATGTGTTGGTAACACACATCTTCTGCTACCTGCCATTACGCCAGCTGGTGCGGCTACAGAGAGTGAGCAAGCAGTTCTATGCCCTCATCCAGGTGTACCTGGCCAACTGTCGCACCTTTGACCTCACACAGGTAGGCCACACTTTACCCATTCTATTTATTTCAGGATTTCCTTACAGTTTCTTGTACTTAAATGCTCATACACTATTTAGCCTAATACTCAGTTTAAGATCACACTCCTGTAATGTTCACAGATAGGGCCTAGCCTTCCCAAGGAGGCATTCTGCAACATACTAAGGGACAACAAAGTCCTACAGAACTTGTCCGTCCAGAACTGCTCCGATTGGGTGACAGACACGGAGCTGCTGCCTGTGATTGGCCAGAACCAGCACCTGCTGAGAGTAGACATGAGGGGGTGTGACCGGCTGACCCGTCACTCCTTAGTAGCCGTGTCGTTGAGCTGCACACACCTGCAGTACCTGGGCCTGGCCCACTGTGAATGGGTGGACAGCCTGTCCATACGCAGCCTGGCTGACCACTGTGGTGGCCTGAGGTCCATCGACCTGACCGCCTGCCGCCAGCTCAAAGACGAGGCCATCTGCTATTTATCCAAGAAGTGTCTGAAGATGCGGTCGCTGTCTTTGGCGGTCAACGCCAACATTACAGACGTGTCTGTGGAGGAAGTGGCCAAGAACTGCAGGGAGCTGGAACAGCTGGACCTGACAGGCTGCCTGAGGGTTAGGAACGACTCCATCAGGTACTGTTGTTTTGATACACTGACTGCTCAAATCATTGGTATCCTCTCTCTCTCTCTCTGTGTGTGTGTGTGTGTTTGTTTGTATTTTGCTAATGTAGGTTATCTATATACTAGTCATATACTATTTAGGTTCTAGTCAGGTTCATATACTTAGTCAGGCTCGTATACTTAGTCAGGCTCGTATACTTAGTCAGGCTCGTATACTTAGTCAGGCTCGTATACTTAGTCAGGCTCGTATACTTAGTCAGGCTCGTATACTTAGTCAGGCTCGTATACTTAGTCAGGCTCGTATACTAGTCAGGTCTGTATACTAGTCAGTGTTATACTATTTAGGTTCTAGTCAGGTTCATATACTAGTCAGGTTGATATACTAGTCAGGTTCGTGTACTAGGCAGGTTAAAATACTCGTCAGGATCTAGTCTGGTTCATGTGCTAGTCAGGTTCATGTGCTAGTCAGGTTCATGTGCTAGTCAGGTTCATGTGCTAGTCAGGTTCATGTGCTAGTCAGGTTCATGTGCTAGTCAGGTTCATGTGCTAGTCAGGTTCATGTGCTAGTCAGCTTCTAGTCAGGATCATATACTAGTCAGGTTGATATACTAGTCAGGTTCGTGTACAAGGCAGGTTCATATGCTAGGCAGGTTCATATGCTAGGCAGGTTCATATGCTAGGCAGGTTCATGTGCTAGTCAGGTTCATGTGCTAGTCAGGTTCATGTGCTAGTCAGGTTCATGTGCTAGTCAGGTTCATGTGCTAGTCAGGTTCATGTGCTAGTCAGGTTCATGTGCTAGTCAGGTTCATGTGCTAGTCAGGTTCATGTGCTAGTCAGGTTCATGTGCTAGTCAGGTTCTAATCAGGTTCATATACTAGTCAAGTTGATATACTAGTCTGGTTCATATACTAGTCAGGTTCATATACTATTCTAGGCTTTATACTGGGGAAGAGAAGGACATGTTTCATCCCTCTCCAGCCAGTTGGGCGTGGCCACTGAGTGAGCATAAAATGACTTATGAAAACAATTCTCTCATTTAGAAAGATAAAATTACATTTTATATTTTCACAAATAGTTTCATATTTAAACATTTCAATTGCATAACAATTTCATGTGAATCTGATAACTAGAATGTGTAGACTTTCCAAGATACAATTTATGTCGTCCTGTCATCAGTAATAATGTCCCAGACGACAACTGATCTGATCATATTCTTTAAGTAACAACGGACACTTTCAGCTGGTTGGATTACAGAAATATTGTCCCATTCCCCAACCTTTTGATGTTACCATACTATCTCTATGTTAAAAAAAGGCTTTCCAAGAGTCCATTCTGTAGAGAGAGAGAGAAAAGGTATTTATGGAGGAGGGAGGGGGGGGTCATAAACCTCACCCAACAGGGTAATGTCATGACACATTTTTTAGATCTGCAACGGCACACCTGTAAGAACCCTCTTCGTGCTGTGTCCAGGACGGTTGGAGAGTACATCCTGCTCCAGCTTGCTTTGGATGAAGGGGAGACTGGCACTCCTCTACTTTGATATTCACTGGTAAACCTGTCCTTACACCTTTTGGTCCTGCTGTGTATGTGCGTGCAGGACTGTTGCAGAGTACTGCCCCAAGCTGCAGTCTCTGAAGGTGAACCACTGTCACAACGTGACTGAGTCCAGTCTGGACCCCCTGCGGAAGAGGAACGTTGAGATTGACGTGGAGCCACCACTACAGAGGGCCCTTGTGCTGCTGCAGGTATGAGGGCGAAGGACACACTGTTTCACTGAGGCATTGATGAAAGCAATTGTACTGTAAGGACCATACAAAATGTCCATCTGAAAGGATATGAAGTATCATCTATAATGTATTGTTGTTGTCTGTCTATTTCCCTTGTGCTGCTGCAGGTATGAGGGCGAAGGACTCATGTACAATTACTACTGTCATTTATAACACAACAATTAGTGTATTTGAATAATCACATATACCCCCCCCTCCCAGTTTTAACACTTAATAACATCTGGCACCCTATACGTTTTAATGTGAATGGCTGAACACACAGTGTCTTGTATTGTTTCACTGAGGCATTGATGAAAGCAATTGTACTGTAAGGACCGTACAAAACAAAATGTCCATCTGAAAGGATATGAAGTATCATCTATAATGTATTATTGTTGTCTATTTCCCTGGTGATACTGCAGGATGTGGTGGGGTTCGCTCCCTTCATCAACCTCCAGATCTAGGCTAAAGGACATCTGTATTACTCATACAACCAATTGGAAACAGGTAGGCTAGCTAGGCTAAAGTATATCTGTATTACTCATCCTCCCAACCAACTAGAAACAGGTAGGCTAGCTAGGCTAAAGTACATCTGTATTACTCATCCAACCAATTGGAAACAGGTAGGCTAGCTAGGCTAGCCTTGTATTACTCATACAACCAATTGGAAACGGGTAGGCTAGCTAGGCTAAATGACATCTGTATTACTCATCCAACCAACTGGGAACAGGTAGGCTACCTAGGCTAAATTACATCTGTATTACTCATCCAACCAATTGGAAACAGGTAGGCTAGCTAGGCTAAAGTGCATATGTATTACTCATCCAACCAACTGGAAACAGGTAGGCTAGCTAGGCTAGAATACATCTGCATTACTCATCCAACCAACTGGAAACAGGTAGGCTAGCTAGGCTAGAATACATCTGCATTACTCATCCAACCAACTGAAAACAGGTAGGCTAGCTAGGCTAGAATACATCTGCATTACTCATCCAACCAACTGAAAACAGGTAGGCTAGCTAGGCTAGAATACATCTGCATTACTCATCCAACCAACTGGAAACAGGTAGGCTAGCTAGGCTAGAATACATCTGCATTACTCATCCAACCAACTGAAAACAGGTAGGCTAGCTAGGCTAGAATACATCTGCATTACTCATCCAACCAACTGAAAACAGGTAGGCAAGCTAGGCTTAGGAACCTCTGTATTACTCATCCAACCAACTAGAAACAGGTAGGCTAGCTCGCTAGCTAACGCTTCTCAGAATCAGCTAAATATTTGAATCTTTTTGCTCTAAATACCTGTTTAGGTGTGTTCCCTATGTATTCATGCAGTATAAATGCTATGTAACTACAAATCTCCTGAAGTGTGCACTTGTTCACTACTCCTCATATGTAAAGTATTGGATAGGTGTAGGTACGGGCTAGACAGTTTCCACAATATTTATTGTACCAGTAAAAGCAGTGCATAAACTGAGGGACAAAGGACAGAATATTGGACTCTACTTTAATGTTCTGCAGTCTATGTAACCAGAGGTATTGTTTTTGTTTTGCAGGTTTTCCCTCCACTAGGAGAATGACCTGTTTCAATTGAAACACACCCTGTGTATGCTGGGACATCAATTAAGCAATTTAAGGACAAACAAAAACTGATGTATATGGGAAATATATTGTGAAACTTGTCTCTTATTTATTACAGTGATGTTGCAGATTATAATCACGCACTTAGGAACTGAAGACTGAAGGAAGCCGTGCACATTTCAGTAACGCTGTCACGAGTCCCAAAATATTCCTACAGTATTTATTTGTATCTCATCACACACTAACAACACTTTAGATGTTCTTGTGATCTATAGCTTTAAAAAAAAAAAAAAGGACAATTCCAACCAAAGGAGAAGCCGTAACTATAAGAGCATATTGTTGAGTTTTTGTGTGTTTATTGACAGGTTACTCTGCTAAATGTATGATACATACAACTCTAGATGTTTCATTCAGATTAGCTAGGTAAACTTTTATATATTAGGTAGGTAAATGTTTTATATTCGGTAAATAAACGTTTTATATTGTGTGTTTGCATTGATCTTACATTGACTGAAACTAATTCTCTTCTTACAATATTCTTTTTAATGGTTAGTTGAGTTGATCAGTCTTGGCCCAGCCCACCATTTTGTTAATATGTCATTTTAAAATGTTATAAGACTCTGGATACCGTGATCTTGAAATCCTCCTTTTGCCTGTTTACTTCAGGAAATCTGCTTTTTCATTTTGAATGTCTGAAAACATGTAGGTCTAGTTGTAAAACGACATTTAGTTCCATAAGCTTTCTTATATGGTAGGCTATGAAGAAGGACACATCTCTGTTTGTTTTTCAATAGTCACATATTACAATCTCAGTTTTACATCTTGGAAGAAACATGAGAGGAACATGCAGTGTAAAGTGCATTTTAATGTGATTGGCTGATCAACCCACGTTGTATTGTTTCACTGAGGAGTTGCAGTATTGAAACTAGTTGTATTCAATGTGTAATAAGGACCATCCAATCATGTCTATCTGAGACTATAAAGCACTATCTATAACCTATGAGCGTTTTATCTTTGTCTTGCTAGTTATCTTACTACATTCTCTGGGTGGCAGCTGGAAGGAACAGGACTTCTCTTTGTGTAAACATGACATTACAACCAGAAGGAATGCTCTCTTCCTGTAACAAACAGATGTACATGTGCACGCCATTGAACTTCAAGTGAAAACGTACTTAAATTCAGGCATGGAAGGTGCCACTGTTCTTCTAATTATCCCACAATGCTTCACTGCAAATTGAGAAGTGGGGTATTTTTACTGTCACAGTACTCGGCCTCCTGACTGTTAATGCAACAGGCTAGGAGCAACACAGGGTCAGTTTTACAGCCTTACCCTTGTAATAGTTTAGGGGTTAAATGCCTTGCTCAAGGCCACAATGGCAGTAGGGGATGGCACCAACCCTGTGCCTGGTGTCTTTCAGATGCTGTGCTTGAATTAGATTGCCTGGTGCAATGCAATCAATGGAATAGTCCAAAAAGTGCAAATCCCACTCACCCATCTGGCACTCTCAGACAGGCTCAAGCAAACACTCAAACAACAAGCTGAATGAAATTAACTTGAACTTTTAACACTGTTGGTTCTACTTCAGGAACCCTCACATGCTGACAGCTATCTGACTAGCTGGAGGACCCAGTGTTACACCTAAACAGGAATATTATAACCCTCACATGCTGACAACTGTCTGACTAGCTGGAGGACCCAGTGTTACACCTAAACAGGAATATTATGCCAGTAAATACAGTGCCTTGCGAAAGTATTCGCCCCCCTTGAATTCGCCCCCCTTTGTGACCTTTTGCCACATTTCAGGCTTCAAACATAAAGATATAAAACTGTATTTTTTGTGAAGAATCAACAGGTGGGACACAATTATGAAGTGGAACGACATTTATTGGATATTTCAAACTTTTTTAACAAATCAAAAACTGAAAAATTGGGCGTGCAAAATTATTCAGCCCCTTTACTTTCAGTGCAGCAAACTCTCTCCAGAAGTTCAGTGAGGATCTCTGAATGATCCCATGTTGACCTAAATGACTAATGATGATAAATACAATCCACCTGTGTGTAATCAAGTCTCCGTATAAATGCACCTGCACTGTGATAGTCTCAGAGGTCCGTTAAAAGCGCAGAGAGCATCATGAAGAACAAGGAACACACCAGGCAGGTCCGAGATACTGTTGTGAAGAAGTTTAAAGCCGGATTTGGATACAAAAAGATTTCCCAAGCTTCAAACATCCCAAGGAGCACTGTGCACGCGATAATATTGAAATGGAAGGAGTATCAGACCACTGCAAATCTACCAAGACCTGGCCGTCCCTCTAAACGTTCAGCTCATACAAGGAGAAGACTGATCAGAGATGCAGCCAAGAGGCCCATGATCACTCTGGATGAACTGCAGAGATCTACAGCTGAGGTGGGAGACTCTGTCCATAGGACAACAATCAGTCGTATATTGCACAAATCTGGCCTTTATGGAAGAGTGGCAAGAAGAAAGCCATTTCTTAAAGATATCCATAAAAAGTGTCGTTTAAAGTTTGCCACAAGCCACCTGGGAGACACACCAAACATGTGGAAGAAGGTGCTCTGGTCAGATGAAACCAAAATTGAACTTTTTGGCAACAATGCAAAACGTTATGTTTGGCGTAAAAGCAACACAGCTCATCACCCTGAACACATCATCCCCACTGTCAAACATGGTGGTGGCAGCATCATGGTTTGGGCCTGCTTTTCTTCAGCAGGGACAGGGAAGATGGTTAAAATTGATGGGAAGATGGATGGAGCCAAATACAGGACCATTCTGGAAGAAAACCTGATGGAGTCTGCAAAAGACCTGGGACGGAGATTTGTCTTCCAACAAGACAATGATCCAAAACATAAAGCAAAATCTACAATGGAATGGTTCAAAAATAAACATATCCAGGTGTTAGAATGGCCAAGTCAAAGTCCAGACCTGAATCCAATTGAGAATCTGTGGAAAGAACTGAAAACTGCTGTTCACAAATGCTCTCCATCCAACCTCACTGAGCTCGAGCTGTTTTGCAAGGAGGAATGGGAAAAAATGTCAGTCTCTCGATGTGCAAAACTGATAGAGACATACCCCAAGCGACTTACAGCTGTAATCGCAGCAAAAGGTGGCGCTACAAAGTATTAACTTAAGGGGGCTGAATAATGTTGCACGCCCAATTTTTCAGTTGTTGATTTGTTAAAAAAGTTTGAAATATCCAATAAATGTCGTTCCACTTCATGATTGTGTCCCACTTGTTGTTGATTCTTCACAAAAAAATACAGTTTTATATCTTTATGTTTGAAGCCTGAAATGTGGCAAAAGGTCGCAAAGTTCAAGGGGGCCGAATACTTTTGCAAGGCACTGTATCTGAAGGAAAATGCGCAAACATACAGAGACAGTCCTGAGGTAACCAAATACTGTATATGAACAATGTTGTGTATTTTGAAGTGTTCTTGTGGGTTAGCTAAGGCTTACTGCCCGAGGAGGCAGAGTGGCCTATAATGCTTTTGAGAATAGAATGTTGATGTCTGGACGATGTAGAATTGCATCATTTAGTTTTTTTTTTAAAATACGTCTGCAAGACGTCTTGCCAATTAACAAACTATGTCTAAACTGCATCTTCCCAATGCATAATGTATATAGGTTACATCGTGCCTACGTTGGGCAGAGGTTTGTGTGCTATCTGGGATCAGGCATCAAATTAGCACGAAATGACAAGGGGGGGGGGGGGATGACATCATCATTGAAAGCACATAGAACATCATACATATGATGATCTTCCTTGATTTTGGGGGGCGGCAGGTAGCCTAGTGGTTAGAACGTTGGGCCAGTAACCAGCAGGTAGCCTAGTGGTTAGAACGTTGGGCCAGTAACCAGCAGGTAGCCTAGTGGTTAGAACGTTGGGCCAGTAACCAGCAGGTAGCCTAGTGGTTAGAGCGTTGGGCCAGTATCTGAAAGGTTGCTGGATTGAATCCCAGAGCTGTCAAGAGTAAAACATCTGTCGTTCTGCCCCTGAACAAGGCAGTTTTTTAAATTTTAAATTTATTTAACTAGGCTAGTCAGTTAAGAACAAATTCTTATTTTCAATTACGGCCTAGGAACAGTGGGTTAACTGCCTGTTCAGGGGCAGAACAACAGATTTGTACCTTGTCAGCTTGGGGATATGACCTTTCGGTTACTAGGCCAACGCTCTAACCACTAGGCTACCCTGCCGCCCCAGTTAACCCACTGGTCCTAGGCTGTCATTGTAAATAAGAATTTGTTCTTAACTGACTTGCCTACTAGACTGTGGAGTTTTTCAGGATAAAAAATGAACAGAATGGAGCTTAAAGCACAGCCAAAGTCATAGAGGACAACCTGGTTCAGTCTGCTTTCCACCAGACACTGGGAGATGACTTCACCTTTCAGCTGGACAATACCCTAACACACAACTATACACTGGAGTTGAATACCAAGACAACATTGAATGTTCCTGAGGGGCCTAGTTACAGTTTTGACTTGAAATGGGTTTGAAAATCTATGGCAAGACTTGAAAGTGTCTGTCTAGCATTGATCAACAACCAACTTGACAGAGCTTGAAGAATTTGAAAAAGAATAATGGGCAAATATCGTCCAATCCAAAGCTCTTAATTAAGACTTACCCAGAAAGACCCACAGCTGTAATCGCTGCCAAAGGTGATTCTAAACGAATGTTTTTTCTATGTCAAGTATGTGACAGATCTGAAGTATAATGCAACTTTTATACCTAGCCCTGAGCGTGTTCTCTTCCAAGATCAGCCAATAATATGAGTTCCCTTCACTGTAAACAAACATGGGACCAGTCACCATACCCTCACACAGTCTCTTTCACTTACTCACACACACAACACACACACACTGGAAATACTTTATTTGAATCCACAAACCACATTACGTCAAGTAGGATTCAAACATTTCAAATGTCTTGGATTGAAAAAAAGCACCTTCACCTCCACACAGCTAGGCTGCTCCCATAACGGGAGAAACAGAGCAGTACCTCGCCAGTTGCTTTGCTCTAGTCCTAAACACAGACCAGAAGCAGTGGACACTTAAAGGTTCCTTCATACGGTATGACATCCCTATACAATTAGTCAAACGTCTTGTGTTCATGAAGACATGTTGTATGCTATATTAAAGCCTTATAAATGTTGTAGTTTGTTTATTTGAAGCTCTCCAGGAGCAGATCTGGACCTAAAGTCTGGACACCCTGTTGCTCTAATGGCTGTGTGTATAGAATGACATGTATCCACGTCTACTTCTAATATGGGCATGAAGGATGCTGCTGGGTAAATGGTATTATTACAAATGGTTGACAATAACAAATATATATCTACTGTATAATTATTTAATACAACATTATATATTTATATGTCCAGTTAGAGGACAGATCTGAAATATGATGCAACTTTTATACCTGGCCCTGAGTGGATTCTCTTCCAAGATCAGCCAATAATATGAGTTTTCTTGTAAGCCAAACATGGTAATCCTGAAACGACAGTTACACCTGACCTGGTGCTACAGGCCAGAACAAGCCTGTTCGACATGTTGTTCGACATGTCCCTCTAAGGCCCTTCTGCTAGCTTGCTATCCCCGGCCTGCTAACTGCTAGCTTGCTAGCCCCGGCCTGCTAACTGTCTGAATTGCTGTGTCCCCAGCCAGCTAAACCACTCACTGGACCCATACGATCACTTGGCTATGCATGCCTCTCCCTAATATCAATATGGCTTGTCCATTACTGTCCTGGTTAGTGATTACTGTCTTATTTCACTGTAGAGCCTCTAGCCCTGCTCAATATGCTTTAATGTTCCACCTCCCACATGCGATGACATCACATGGTTTAAACGTCTCTAGAGACTATATCTCTCTCTCATTACTACAAAGCCTAGGTTTACCTCCAATGTACTCTCTTCCCACCATACCTTTGTCTGTACATTATGCCTTGAATCAATGCTATCATGCCAGAAACCTGCTCCCTTTACTCTCTGTTCCGAACATGCTAGACGGCCAGTTCTTATAGCCTTTAGCCGTACCCTTATCCTACTTCTCCTCTGTTCCTCTGGTGATGTAGAGGTTAAAACTTCTTATCGCTGCAATCCCGTTAACGGGATGATATGACAACAGCCAGTGAAAGTGTAGGGCGCCAAATTCAAACAACAGATATCTCATAATTAAAATTCCTCAAACATACTCAACATACATGTATCGTATACCATTTTAAAGGTAATCTTGTTGTTAATAACCACCAAGTGTCCGATTTCAAATAGGCTTTACAGCAGCAAAGCACCACAAATGGTTATGTTGGTCAGAGCCAAGCCACAGAAAACACAGCCATTTTTCCAGCCAAATAGAGGAGTCACAAAGCACAATAGAGATAAAATTAATCACTAACCTTTGATGATCTTCATCAGATGACACTCATAGGACTTCATGGTCCAACAATACATGTAATGTTTTGTTTGATAAAGTGTCATATTTATATTTTTTAAA
>NW_022263071.1:0-86341 GCF_002021735.2 Oncorhynchus kisutch
AGTTGTGGTGATATTATAAAATAAGGATCTGCTGGAGTCCAAGTCAAACCAAGATTCTTTATTTCTGAGCTCAGAGAGAATAACAGAGTTACACAGCGCAGTGTAGACAGTCTGATTTCCTGAAGTATTGAGTGATTGCAAATATCTTTATAGTTTCCTGTTCCTGGGAGGGACTTTATTCATACAAGGACACAGTGTAAATTGGTTTGCAACACAGGATGATACTCCCAAGAACAGAAGATTATAATAGGACAGTTTCACAAGTTAGTCACATACTCAGTTATGTGGACACACAAACAATTAACATTTTCCATTACAGAGTCTGAACATTTTCATTTCATTAAATCATCAGCAATGCAGATGTCAACAATGGAACTAATGCATCACATGCAAATATCACTTGATTATCTGTAGTGCTGGAGGAATGACACACCCAGATAAACACAAAGAGTTTTAAAAAGGACAGTTTAAAAGAAGGAACCTGATCTTCTTTATATTCAAACTGACAGACTCCATATTCAATTCATGTTTTCTAATAAAACAAACAAATATATGTTTGAGTATACCCTGTACCATTTAATTTCATCTGGTAAAGACAGGTAACACATTGTCAGTCAACAATATAAGACAACGGGAGCACTGTGTATGTTTCTCTGATGAATTTTAAGTCAATGTGATGAAATATCAACATACACGCTAAGAGAAGTAATTACTCTCTCCTGTGTGGATTCTCTAATGACGTTTTAATGACTGTTATGAGTAATATGTTTTCCCACAGTCTGAGCTTTTCTAAGCCTTCTCCTCTGTGTGCAGTCTAATGTGTTCTTTCAGGCTTCCTAAATGGGCAAAAGCTTTGCACCCTGGGAGGAGTGGTAAGGCTTCTGCACTGTGTGTATTCTCTCATGTCGTTTCAGCGTCCCTGATTGGCTGAAACACTTTCCACACTGGGAGCAGTGGTAAAGCTTCTCTCCTTGTGTGTTCTCTCGTGTTGTTTCAGGTGCCATAACGCACTACAACCCTGTCCACATTGGGAGCAGTAATAAGGCTTCTCTCCTGTGTGTATTCTCTCATGTCCTGTCAGCGTCCCTGAAAGGCCGAAACACTTCCACACTGGAGCAGTGGTAAGGCTTTTCCCCTGTGTGTATTCTCTCATGCTGTTTCAGTTCCCCCAAATGGTTGAAGCGCTTTCCACATTGGGAGCAGTGGTAAGGCTTCTCTCCTGTCTCTCCTGTGTGTATTCTCTCGTGGTGTCTCAGGATCCCTAAACCGGTAAAACTCCTTCCACACTGAGAGCAGTGGTAAGGCTTCTCCCCTGTGTGTATTCTCTCATGCTGTTTCAGTTCCCCCGACTGGTTGAAACGCTTTCCACATAGGGAGCAGTGGTAAGGCTTCTCTCCTGTGTGTACTCTCTCATGTCGTATCAGCTCCCCCGGCTGGTTGAAAAACGCTTTCCACACTGGGAGCAGTGGTAAGGCTTCTCCCCCTGTGTGTATTATCTCATGTTGTTTCAGGTCCCTTAAACCCGTTACAACCCTTTCCACATTGGGAGCAGTGGTAAGGCTTCTCTCCTGTGTATATTCTCTCGTGTTTTTTCAGATGACAAGGCCGTTTGAAACACTTTCCACACTGTGAGAGCGGTAAGGCTTCTCTCCTGTGTGTATTCTCTCATGCTGTTTCAGATGAAAAGGCCGTTTTGAAACACTTTCCACACTGGGAGCAGTGGTAAGCTTCTCCCCTGTGTGTATTATCTTGTGTTGTTTCAGGTGTGCTTTTTGGTTGAAACACTTCCACACTGGGAGCAGTGGTAAGGCTTCTCCCTGTGTGTTTCTCTCATGAGCTTTCAGGTGTGCTTTCTGGTTAAAACTCTTTCCACAGTGGGAGCACTGGTGTCGTCTTGCTGGTTTGGACGTCCCTGAGTCTGGTCTTTCTCCTGCCAAAGACAGTGTTATTTTTAAATAGAGACCCAGATGAAACCACATGATAAAACAACCTTGCTACGAGGGTAAATCCTAAATCAGATCTCTCAATAACCTGAGGTCAGTTTTAACAATCTTATTACAAACTTATTTCATTCATCCTGTTTTACAAGTCAGAACACAAAAACCTAGACAGTTCTAGGACACTGAAGACACAGACGTCGCTGGATTCCAATTGAACAGGTGGTTCTAAATATATAACATTCATAGCTGTATGATACAGAATGTGACCTACACACTTCCTTAAACATCAAATAACTAAAGAAGTAATTTTGTGTGGAAGTCCAAAACTAGTTTTTACGTCGAAGATACAAAGAACATCAGTAACATCTCCCCGTTGTTGAAAGGGTTCGACACATGCTGTTTAAATGGACCAATTTCTTATTTAGATGTTCACAGATTTTCAACATTTTGATTATCGCCGATGTCATATTTTGAGTAAAGTAAAAAATAAGGTGAAATATTTGGGTAAATGTTCCTAAAACTGATAGTAACTACAATAAACAAAAATATAAACGCAACATGTAAAGTGTTGGATGTTTCATGAGCATCACTGTTAGTCAACATTTATTCTTTGCCAAGATAATCCATCCACCTGACAGGTGTGGCATATCAAGAAGCTGATTGAACAGCGTGATTGTTACACAGGTGCTCCTGTGCTGGGGTAATAAAAGGCTCCTCGAAAATGTGCAGTTTGGTCACACAACAATGCCACAGATCCCTGAGGGAGCAGGCAATTGGCATGCTGACTGCAGGAATGTCCACTGGAGCTGTTGTCAGGGAATTTAATGTACAGTACCAGTCAAAAGTTTGGACTCACCTTCTCTTTCAAGGGTTTTTCTTTATTTTTACTATTTTCTACATTGTAAATAATGGAGAAGACATCAAAATTATTAAAAACACATGGAATCATGTAGTAACCACAAGTGTTAAATAAAATATATATTTTATTCTTCAAAAGTTGCCACCCTTGCTTTCTCTCAACCAGCTTCACCTGGAATCCTTTTCCAACAGTCTTGTAGGAGTTCCCATATATGCTGAGAACTTGTAGGCTGCTTTCCTTCACTCTGCGATCCAACTAATCCCAAACTATTTCGATTTGGGTGAGGTCGAGGCCAGGTCATCTGATGCAGCACTCCATCTGGTCAATACTCTTCACAGCCTGGAGGTGTGTTGGGTCATTGTCCTGTTGAAAAACAAATGACAGTGGAGACTAAGCCCAAACCAGATGGGATGGCATATCGCTGCAGAATGCTGTGGTAGTCATGCTGGTTAAGTGTGACTTGAATAAATAAATCACTGACATTGTCAATAGCAAAGCACCCGCACACCATCACATCTCCTCCTCCATGCTTCACGGTGGGAACCACACATGCGGAGATCATCTGTTCATCTACTCCTCGTCTCACAAAGACATGACGCTCGAACCAAATACTCACATTTGGACTCATCAGACCCAAGGACAGATATCCACCTGGTCTAATGTCCATTGCTCATGTTTTCTTGGCCAAGCAAGTCTCTTCTTCTTATTGGTGTCCTTTAGTAGTGGTTTCCTTGCAGAAATTCGACCATGAAGGCCTGATTTACGCAGTCTCCTCTGAACCGATGATGTTGAGATGTGTCTCTTGCTTGAACTTTGTGAAGCATTTACTTGGGCTGCAATTTCTAAGTCTGGTGACTCTAATGAACTTATGCATCAGAAGTAACTCTGGGTCTTCCATTCTTGTGGTGGTCCTTAAAGTAATGATGGTCTGTTGCTTCTCTTTTGCTTATTTGAGCTGTTCTTGACATAATATGGACTTCACCTTTTACCCAATAGGGCTATCTCTGTATACCCCCATACCTTGTCACAACACAACTGATTGGCTCAAACACATTAAAACCTGTTATGGCACATTAACTCTATAAACTAGGGGGCACTATTTTAATTTATGGAAAAATAACGTTCCCAAAGTAAACAGGCTATTTCTCAGGATCAGGTGCTAGAATATGCATATAATTGACAGCTTAGGATAGAAAACACTCAATATTGTCTGTGAATATAACAGAACTGATATTGCAGGCGAAAGCCTGAGAAAAATCCAATCAGGAAGTGACTCTTATTTTGAAACCTCTGCGTTCCTATGCATCCCTATTTACCATTGAGAGGGATATCAACCAGCTTCCTTTTTCTATGGCTTCCCTAATGTGTCTACAGTCACTAGACATAGTTTCAGGCTTTTATTTACAAAAATGAGCGTGAATGACAACATTGCGTCAGTGGTCAGGTGGTGGCTCTCAGAGTGATTTGTGCGTAATAGACAAAGGCGGCCATTGTGCCTCTCGCTCCTAGTGAAAAGCCAATTGTCCCGGTTGATATATTATCGAATAGATATTTGAAAAACTGTTTAGTCACGAGGATTGATTATAAAAAACGTTTGCCATGTTTCTGCCGATATTATGGATCTAATTTGGAGGGTTTCTTCGGCGTTGTCGTGACCGCAACTTCCGGTGGATTTCTCAACAAAACGTGAAGAATAAATGGAGGTATTTTGGCTATAAAAAATCATCTTTATGGAACAAAATTAACATTTGCTGTCTAACTGGGAGTCTCATGGGTGAAAACATCCGAAGCTCATCAAAGGTAAACGATTTAATTTGATTGCTTTTCTGATTTTCGTGACCAAGCTCCCTGCTGCTAGCTGGACATAATGCTATGCTATCGATAAACTTACACAAATGCTTGTCTTGCTTTGGCTGTAAAGCATAATTTTAAAATCTGAGATGACAGGGTGATTAACAAAAGGCTAAGCTGTGTTTCACTATATTTCACTTGTGATTTCATGAATATGAATATATTATATATATATATATCCGGGAGGAGTAGTTCCAAAAGGTTAAAACACAATAAAACCTGCTAGCGGAACGTTGACAACATCCGGTGAAATTGCAGAGTGCAAAGTATTTTTTTATTTATTAGAAATATTTAACTTTCATGCATTCACAAGTGCAAAGGTTAACTTCTTGTTAATCTAGCCACCGTGTCAGATTCCAAAAAGGCTTTACGGCAAAAGCAAACCATGCGATTATCTGAGGACAGCACCCCATTAAACAAACACACGACAATCATATTTCAACCCGCCAGGCGCGACACAAACCTCAGAAATAACGATATAATTTGTGCCTTACCTTTGAAGAGCTTCTTCTTTTGGCACTCCAATATGCCCCATAAACATCACAAATGGTCCTTTTGTTCGATTCATTCCGTTGTTATATCTCCAAAATGTCAATTTATTTGGCGCATTTGATTTAAAAAAAACACTGGTTCCAACTCGCCCAGCATGACTACAAAATATCTAATACAATACCTGTAAATGCTGTCCAAACATTTGAAACAACTTTCCTAATCCAATTTTAGGTATTTTAAAACGTAAATAATTGAGAAAATGTAAGACGCGATAAACTGTGTTCAATACCGGATAAAAACAACGTGAAGCGCGTGACCTGGGGCGCGCATCAAAACATTAGAGAGCACTAGGCTGGACCCTCGTTCTGAATAGCCGAACTTCTTCATTTCTCTAAAGAAAAACATCAACCAATTTCTAAAGACTGTTGACATCTAGTGGAAGCAATAGGAACTGCAACCAAGTGCCACACAAAACCATTTGAAAACAGAGTCACATCAACAACAAAAAATTCCTCCTGGATGGTTTGTCCTTGGGGTTTAACCTGCCAAATAAGTTATGATATACACACAGACATTATTTTAACAGTTTTAGAAACTTTAGAGTGTTTTCTATCCAAACCTACCAATTATATGCATATCCTAGCTTCTGGGCAGGTAGCAGGTAGTTTACTTTGGGAACGCTTTTCATCCAGACGTGAAAATACTGCCCCCTATCCCAAACAGGTTATAAGGAAAGAAATTCCACAACTTAACTTCTAAAAAAGGCACACATGTTAATTGAAATGAATTCCCGGTGACTACCTCATGATGCTACAGTCCTCCTTTAAGACTCCATAATGGTTCATCATTAGATGCTACAGTCCTCCTTTAAGACTCCATAATGCTTCATCATTAGATGCTACAGTCCTCTAAGTCTACACCATGTTTAGAATGTGTCTGGAAGCATTATTCTATCTATTCTACTCTCATCCTTTCGGATTTAATAATATTTAATAATAATAATAACAATGTTATAATAGGTAATAACTAACTTTAATAACTAGGGTTAATACCTGCCTGGCGCACCAACAAAATCTTCATATTTACCCCCCACCGCTACAGAATTAGCGTAGTAGGCCATGTAACTTAAGGTGATCAGAAATATTTAGGACTAACTTATTCCTTGACACCCATTCTGAAACTAACTGCAGCTCTATGTTAAATGTTGCAGTCATTTCAGTCGCTGTAGTAGCTGATGTGTACAGTGTTGAGTCATCCGCATACATAGACACACTGGCTTTACTTAAATGTCACTGGCATGTTGTTGGTAAAGATTGAAAAAAGAAGGTGCCAAACAGCTGCCCTGGGGAATTCCTGATTCTACCTTGATTTTGTTGTACAGGCTTCCATTAAAGAACACTGTGTTCTGTTAGACAGCTGTTGGGGAATAATCAGAAATGGTTGGTAACATAGGTAAGATGTTTTATATTCATCATATGTTTGTAAGTTACTTCTCATCAGAATGTTATTTTTGTATAATACTGTGGCGGGGTTGCAGTATCTGTTCTATGTCAAGACTAAGTTGTTTGGGCCGGAGAGAGGTCAAGCGTGTATCTCTTGGCTCCACAATGTCTGTGTGCCAGTCAGTGTTTCTCTGTGATCTTGTCAAGATAGGATGGATTTGATATATGCCTGGAGGATTGGTTTATGGTTCTGAGTTTGAGAAAAGAACATGTTTTAGGAGACAAAGCTGAACGATGAATTATGCCGATAATGCTGTGTTATCCTATGCTGTCTCACTAGGGAACACACTTTCTAGTAGGCTTAAATTGAAGATAATGCGAATAGAACTGGCAATATCGGCCGCTATTATCCTCAATCATTTTCCATCCACGTAGTCAGACACCATGACATTGTTGATTTTTTTACCCAAAATTTAATTGAAGGTGTTCCAAAGCTTTTTACAATCATTCTTCATGTCATTTATCTTTGTTTCATAGTGTAGTTTCTTATTTTTTATTCAGTTTAGTCACATGATTTCTCAATTTGCAATAGGTTTGCCAATCGGTTATTCAGCCAGACCTATAAGCCATCTCTTTTGCCTCCCTCTTCATCATACCATTTTTAAATTCCTCATCAATCCACGTGGATTTAACAGTTTTTATAGTCATTTTCTTAATGGGTGCATGCTTATCAGTAACTGGGATAAGCAATTTCATAAATGTGTCACAGGCAAGCGTCTGGTTGCTCGTCATTACACACCACGGACCAACAAATATTGTTTCCATTGTTGGAATCGGCTAAACTTTGAACATGGAGACATTAAAGAAGTGATAGGAAGTGAAAGAGACTGGCTGTTATGTCAGAAGTTAATGGTTCTCTGAAGAAAGACAGGTGGCTTTGGAATGTGTTGGGTGGACGAGAGGAGAGCAAAGTGTGAAACAGGGGAGACGAACATCTGTGGATTAGATGAAGGAGAGGTTGAGGTCAGGACAGATTCTCATCAGGGAGATAAAGGTCTGGTATCCTGTTACCCTCTTTACTCTCTTCCTGTGGAACCATAAGATGTAAGGATTGGAGAGAGGGAGTGTCTTAAGTGAGACATATCTGGATGGAACAAATGTTGGGTTGTCTGAATTACAGATGTACAGAACATTTGGGAGTAATTCAACTTGGTTAAAGCTTCTCTAGAGTTCGTGAGTTATTTACTGTGAAAAAAAAAGAACCTAATAACATCAACAACATAGGAATCACCACAAACAATTGTATGATCTCTTATATAGAACATTAGGCCCAGCCTTTTGGAACTTTGGTTTTCCTAGATATGACTACTATATTGTGATCACAACAGCCGATGAATTTGGATACTGCTTTCAAACTAATTTCTGCAGCAATAGTAAGGATATGATCAAAATATGTTGATTCAATTTCTGTACTGTTTGTAACTACCCTGGTAGGTTGATTGATAACCTGAACAAGGTTGCAGGCACTGGTTACAGTTTGAAGCTTTCTCTTGAGTAGGCAGCCTGATCACAGCTTTCCTCCAGTATTAGTTAATTAATTAACAGTGTCTAGAGTTTAGTTTGCCTGTTCAACAGTCTTGTAAAGATAGGGGGGTTGACTGGGACAGGCAATGTAACATCCATAATGTTTTAAGGATAAGTTTTTGTAAAACAAGCACCTTACATTGGATCATCTTGAAACTTTCTCTCCAAAGCTAACTTTAATCAAGGTTTTATATGGTCTACTGCTTTATCTCTTTTCATTGGCAGAATCCTTTTTCAGTGTTATGATATTCATAACATCCATATCCATCAGTCTATCTTCCTGACAACGAACAGAACAGTGCTGGTTGTCCTGGTAACAGATACCAATGAATAGATCTATTTATTTGTTCAAACTGAACTACAGCACTTACTTTGAGTCAAATCTGATCCTTTCCTCTCTTCTCCTCCTCCCACAGTTCCACTCAGCCCCATTGTTTTCCTGCAGTCCACCAGCAGCACAGACAACCTCTTCATAACCAGCAGTAAGGTGCTAACAGGAGAGGCATGACACGGGGACTCCGGGAGGGTGGAAGGGCTAGCGTTGTCCTGGTAACCATAAAGAGGGGACACAGACGCACATCATTATGGATGCTGATGTCACTGTTGTCATAAAGTGCTCTACAGAAACACAGCCCAGACCCCAATAGAGAAAGCTGTATGCTAGACCAGACCAAGCTGTACCATCTGGTGTTCTGATCTGGAGAGACTCTTCTCTTCCTCGTCAGCATCAGGATGTTGTTGAGGCTTCCCAGAGGATCCACAATAGTCATGTGTCTCTCCTGTGTGAATGAGAACATCAAACAGATGGGAAACTTATGACCATCTATTGCAATCATAGAGTCTTACAAGAGGCATGCATATGTCTAAAATGGCCACTTTTATCATGATTTCCTAAAATATTGTTTGTGATGCAAATGTAAAAGGGTCGTTCCACAAAATGGGTGGCTTTTGTTATTTTAAGTAGAAAATATGCACCAATATAGAATTTTAAAAGCCTGTTATATTAGATGAGGGGAACTTTAATGTAGACCACATGGAGAATTCAATACATCTAATTGAAAAGTCCCTAAAATATATGAACCAATGGCAGATTGACCCTTTAACAATTCCTACAGTACTGAACAACATATTCAAGTGTAGAACTTCAGTAGAATGCCACTTCAAAACCACACATTAGTTCAACAACGGCATAGTTTGTGCCCCTGTTGAAGACAGTACTCACTGGTGTTAATCTGATATTCTGTCTCTTCCTCTTTCACTCCCAAAACGTCTTCCTCCTTCACCTTTATTGAGATAGCATCCTCTTCCTCTCTAAACGGTTCTTTCTCTTCTTTCACTATAACAGCCTCCTCTTCCTCCTTTTTCATTCTGAAAGATTCTTTCTCCAAACAGCAGACCCCCTCTTCATTAGCAAGGGAGGAGTAGTTTAGTGACCTCATGGTCAGGGATGTTATGTAGCTAGCTAGCATTAGCGTCTAGCCTAGTGCTAGGCTCAGTATCAATCTTTAACACGTTTGCAAATTGAACCAGTTGATACGTCAACCGAAACTTGTTTAAAACACTGAGATTAGCTGATGTACATTAACATGGTCTAAAACGTCAATCTTTCAGTTTTATGTTGGCTAGCAAGCTATCGAGGTGGTTGAAATAGTATCCGCGTTGTTGTTCCTGAAGAAGCGTCCGTCCAGTCCATTATACGTCACGCAAGAAGAGTCAACTGAAAGACGCTCATCGCCATCTGCTGACTGGAGTGGGTAACGCAGTTTGGAAACAATAGTTACTACACTTTTTGTATTGGAAAGAACGTCATAATTATTTAATAATAAGCTGATACATTTTCTCTTCCAAATAATACGTTCCGGTACACAGACGTAGAAGCTCAATATGAATATGTAGATGATTAATAAATACTTATATGAATAGGTAGTGTGTTGATATACATTTTCTCTGTTCATTTTTCACAATCGTTTTTATCTTCACGTGACCACACTATTCCCTTAAAGCCACGCTCTATAAGATACAAATCATCCTGTAAACAACAGAACAAATGCATCACATGCAAATAGCACTTGGTTATCTGTAGTGCTATACACTGGGTAGACAAAACATTAAGAACACCTGCTCCTTCCATGACTTAGAAAGACTAGGTGAATCCAGGCTAAAGCTATGATCCCTTACTGATGTCACTAGTTAAATCCACTTCAATCCATGTAGATGAAGGGGGGAGACAGGTTAAATAAGGATTTTTAAGCATTGAGACATGAGACATGGATTGTGCATGTGTGCCATTTGGAGAGTTAATGGGGAAGACAAAATATTTAAGTTACTTTGCACGGGGTATGGTAGTAGGTGCCAGGCGCACCGGTTTGTGTCAAGAACTGCAACGCTGCTGGGTTTTTCAGCTCAACAGTTTCCCATGTGTACCAAGAGTGGTCCACCACCCAAACAGTGGTGGTTTGTGCCGTTTAAGATGAGGCAGGACAATTTGTTTTTTCATGAGCATGGCCTTAATTCTATTACAGCATATTGGACGACTGTCATTCATATTTCACTCACCCTGTTCAATGTAACAGCAATAGGTTTAGGCTACTACATGATACTCTAATTGTCCCTATACCCATCATGAGGTAACAACCTAGCCTATGAATGAAAGTTTAGAATGTAGGTTCACACAGGTCGAGAGAACATTTTGCGATGACATACAGTGCCACATAGACAGACAGTGACACATTCAATACTGCCTTGCACACTCTTGCCTGCATCTAGCTGAAATAGAGATATTACTGGACAAATTCAGGTATGTTTATCCCCGTTTTGTTCCATTTAAACGTTTGTCAACAGAATCGGCGGAATGAATACACCCCTGATCATGCATAAACACAGTTCACTTTCATTACAGACACGTTGTATTCCTTCTTGCATCTATGTGCTCTCCTCTTATCACCTTCTCCCTTTGTTTCTGTACTTCAATGCACAACACATCAGCTGTATGTCACCAGGAGAAAAAACCTTTCCAAGCCAAACCATTTCATAACTGCTACACACAGCTTACATTGTTGTCACAATATTAGCTAAAATAACATCATAGTCAACAGAGCTAATAGAACTAACTCGTTAGTAAACCTGCTACAATCATGTAGTAACGTTACAGTGTACAGTCAGTAAGCAGTTTAGCACTTACCTTGGCGGGTCCCAGTGGCAATAAATTTGTCAAACCAAAAGCTTGCCTTGACTTGGAAGAGTTCCAGTGTTGTGTTGGATAGTCATAGCCAGCTAGTTAACATAGCATCCCTTTGTTTGAGCCAAGTGTTTGAGTAGACTAAACTAGATAGCTGCATTTGCTAGCTAAGTAAGTGAAACTGAAAGTGGAAAATAAATGACGAAATATCTCTCTCTCGCTTCTCCTTCATTTTGGAATGAAATAATTTGTTCAAAACTGTTCAACTATTGTATTTTTCTCTCTTTTAGTCAACTACTCACCACATGTTATGCACTGCAGTGCTAGCTAGCTGTAGCTTATGCTTTCAGTACTAGATTCATTCTCTGATCCTTTCATTGGTTGGACATCATGTCAGTTCATGCTGCAAGAGCTCTGATGGGTTGGAGGATGTCCTCCGGAAGTTGTCATAATAACTGTGTAAGTCTATGGAAGCCTTGAGAACCATAATCCTCCTAGGTTTTGTATTGAAGTCAATGTACCCAGAGGAGGATGCAAAATAGTATGTTTTAATAAATTATTTGGTGACGTGATTATATTTAGTATGGTTTCATCTAAAAAGGACCACTTTTAAATATTTTGCCATTTTTATTTTTCTGAAAATAACTGAGCACGATGGTTCTCCCCTTCCTCCTCTGAGGAGACCCCACTGCACCCAAAGGACACCCAGCCAACTTGACACAATTGTGGGAAGCATTGGAGTCAACATGGGCCAGCATCCCTGTGGAACACTTTCGACAGCTTGAAGAGTCCATAACTCAATGAATTGAGGCTGTTCTGAGGGGAAAAGGGGAGGGTCCAACTCCATATTAGGAAGTTGTTCCAAATTTTTGGTATAATCAGTGGATATATCTGCCATTTAGCATACATGTTTATCCAAAGGGATTTGCAGTCATGTGTGCAAACACTTTACATATGGGTGGTCCCAGGAATCAAACCCACTACCCTGGTTTAACAAGCACTATACTCCACCAACTGAGCTACAGGACCACAAGGAATGATCAAGGAATGACGCAGATAAACACACACAGCTTGAGTTTCAAACATATAATTGAATCAAAGACCGTAACATTGAAACTGACATACTTCATATTTAGTTACAATCAAATATTATTTGTCACATGCGCTGAATACAACAGGTGTAGATCTTAACGTGAAATGCTTACTGACAAGCCCTTAACCAACAACGTAGATAAGAAAAATAAGTGTTAAGAAAATATGCAGCATTGAAGGTCCTAAAGAACACAGTGGCCGCCATCATTCTTAAATGGAAAGTTTGGAACCACCAAGACTTCCTAGTGCTGGCCCGCCCAGCCAAACTGAACAATTGGGGGAGAAGGGCCTTGCTCAGGGACGTTACTGAGAACCCGATGGTCACTCTGACAGAGCTCAAGAGTTCCTCTGTGGAGATGGGAGAACCTTCCAGAAGGACAACCATCTCTGCAGCACTCCACCAATTTGGCCTTTTTGGTAGAGTGGCCAGACGGAAGCCACTTCTCAGTAAAAGGCACATGAAAGTCTGTTTGGAGTTTGCCAAAAGGCACCTAAAGGACTCTCAGACCATGAGAAACAAGATTCTCAGATCTGATGAAACCAAGATTAAACACTTTGGCCTGAATGCCAAGCGTCAGGTCTGGAGGAAACCTGGCACCATCCTTACGGTGAATCGTGGTGATGGCAATATCATGGTGTTATTGGGGATATTTTTCAGCGGCAGGGACTGGGAGACTAGTCAGGATCGAGGGAAAGATGTACGGAGCAAAGTACAGAGAGATAATTGATGAAAACCTGCTCAAGAGCACTCAGGACCTCAGGTTCACGTTCCAACAGGACAACGACCCTAAGCACACAGCGAAGACAACATAGAAGTGGCTTTGGGACAAGTCTCTGAATGTCCATGAGTGGCCCAGCCAGAGCCCGGATTTGAACCAGATCGAACAACTCTGAAGAAATCCTGAAAATTGCTGCGCAGTGACGCTCTCCATCCAACCTGACAGATCTTGAGAGGATCTGCAGAGAAGAATGGGAGAAACTCCACAAATACAGGGGTGCCAAGATTGTAGTGTTATACCCAAGGCGGCTTGAGGCTATAATCACTGGCAAAAGTGCTTCAACAAAGCACTGAGTTAAGGTTCTGAATACTTATTTAAATGTGATATTTCAGTTTTAATATTTAAATGCATTTGCAAACATTTCTAATCCTGTTTTTGCTTCGTCATTATAGGGTGTTGTTGTGCAGATTCATGAGGAAAACCTCCCAATTTAATAAATTTTAGAATATTCCAGTAAATTCAGGAAGTAAACTGAAAATTCCAATTCTCTTCTATGGTTTTCAATGAGGAAAATGTGGAATTTGGTTTACTTTCTGAATTGACTGGAAATTAAATGGATTTGACTCCAACCCTGGTTTTACTACAAATCTGTCAACGTCATAATTTAGTCAATCGATGTTATAATGCATAACGCTTGTTCTCATTCAGAGTAAATTATTCTAATTGAATAAAACAGAATTAAACAAATCAAATGTATTATTCACCTGAATAACTTCAACAACCTGGTTGATTCTCTGGTTGATTCTCTGCTCAACAACACTGACTGTGAATCAATCTGGTTGATTCTCTGCTCAACAACACTGACTGTGAATCAATCTGGCTGATTCTTTGCTCAACAACACTGACTGTGAATCAATCTGGTTGACTCTCTGCTCAACAACACTGACTGTGAATCAATCTGGTTGATTCTCTGCTCAACAACACTGACTGTGAATCAATCTGGTTGATTCTCTGCTCAACAACACTGACTGTGAATCAATCTGGTTGATCCTCTGGTTGATTCTCTGCTCGATTCTCTGCTCAACAACACTGACTGTGAATCAATCTGGTTGATCCTCTGGTTGATTCTCTGCTCGATTCTCTGCTCAACAACACTGACTGTGAATCAATCTGGTTGATACTCTGGTTGATTCTCTGCTCAACAACACTGACTGTGAATCAATCTGGTTGATTCTCTGCTCAACAACACTGACTGTGAATCAATCTGGTTGATTCTCTGCTCAACAACACTGATCGCGTCAAACTTTGCTGTGTCCAGGCTGTCACTTCTGTCATCAGCTACTAACACCAGTGCTGCACCTTTGTCCTTGTCCCTGGATGATGTCTTCCTGCTCCCTCTTCCATAGTGAGAACACTGATGGCTCAACATGGTTTTCTGAGAGACTGGATGACGGCTTCCTTCTCCCTCTTCCATAGTGGGAACACTGCTGGCTCAACATGGGCTTCCTGGTTATGAAAGAAAGTGTGATGGTCAATGGTAGCCACTCCCATTGTTTGAAGCAGTTGTAGTCTTTGTTGGCATGTATCCAGACCCCAGAATGGTAGTAGAAAGGAGCCTGTTCCCTGCATGCTTCCTCACAATCATTGGCTGGATCGACCACTCCCCCACCTGACCACAGGACCAGAATTGCTATCTGATCTTCATTCCTACAGTCTTCATCACCGCCCCTGGAGTCTCTTCACTGTCTGATCTTCATTCCTACAGCCTTCATCATTGTCCCTGGAGTCTCTTCACTGTCTGATCTTCATTCCTACAGCCTTCATCTCCGTCCCTGGAGTCTCTTCACTGTCTGATCTTCATTCCTACAGCCTTCATCACCATCCCTGGAGTCTCTTCACTGAGTAAGTATAGATAGTATAAGAAACCTCTCCCATTCTACTTGTCTATTATCTTTGTTTAGAAATAGTCATTTGTGTGACCTACTGATTTTCCCTACAATTCATTTTAAGGATTTTGAAATATAGAAATGGTAGAACGAGGAATGTCAGAGTCTGGAATATAAATATATACAGTTGGTTTAAAATGTATATGATGGTGTGTCTAGACATTATGGACCGTATATGAATATAAAAGGTGTGTACAGTAGTAGTTATATAGGATGAGCCTTGACTAGAATACAGGGTGGAGTACTGGGTGGTAGACGGCTAGTAACAGTGACTAAGTTCAGGGCAGGGTACTGGGCGGAGGCCGGCTAGAGGTGACTATTTAACAGTCTGATGACCTGGAGATAGACCACACATTAACCACACAATAAGTATTGTGGTGGCAGCATCATGTTATGGGTATGCTTGTCAGGATCAAAAGCAATATGAAAGGAGCAAAGTGTAGACTTTGTATAGGCACTGTACAGCCTTAACTGTGGAGTGACCCCATAAAATGGGATATCAGCCAACTCAGTGACAACCACAGAACACAACTATGTATAGTTTACAAAGAATATTAGCATCTTAGCTCTTATTGCAGGACTTTGAATGTGGTACATCACCTCCATAACCAACCTATTGTGTGTATTGAAAATTCATATAGGACTGTACAGCTAGTTAACTGGCTACTGATCAACCTATTGTGTGTATTGAACATTCATATTGAACAGCCTTACCTATAGAGTAGCACCACCACCCATCAGCCCATTCTCTTCTTGATGTCAAAGCTGCAGTGTATTGTTGCTATAGGAGTTTATGATTAATAATTCTATTTACTTCAAGACACACTAAGATGTCACCATACTATTCATTTAAAGCCCCTCTGTCAGATATAAATCAGAGTGGGAAACCAACTGACATGGAAACAATGGAGCAAATGTATCACTATCAGAGGGGTGTATTATGACATCAGATAGAACTACTCAGACATTCCAAATATCACTTGATTATCAGAGTGTATTATGACATCATATAGAACTACTCAGACATTCCAAATCAGGCTTCATCCACATCATGAAGGTGGATATTGATCCAACCATTTCAAAAGTAATGACCGGGCTGACGGAAACAGGATATGCCTGAACAATTTTATAAAAGCCGACAAACTATATGTTAGTTCGTTTGACATGGTGGGGACTTTTTGTTTCAGTAAAAATGTATAAGCGAGAAATGGAGGTGGAAACTCCTTTATGAGCAAATATTTATATAATACCATCACATCTTAGTTAACTTGGAGTCACGTGATGATATATTGTCTGGTCCTCCCACTACGACTTGGGAACCCATGTAGTTTATTAGGCTACAGATGAAATAAGTTATGAACTTCACACTGTGGTGAAAGTGCACGTGATGAGCTTGATGCTCCATTCCAATACATTTTGAGGGTCTTATTCTGGTGACATGATGATTGATGCTTGGCTGCCATTTGACAAATAAAATAATATCGCTCTCATCCATAATAATCTCATCATGTAGGTAGCCTACCAACACTGTATCTATGAGCTGCTGGCTACAGTGCACGGGACAAGAGAAGTTTTGCTATATAATGCAACAGTTTCATTAAACCATCAGTAGAGTTGAAAATGCGATGGAAACAATTGGGAATTTAACAGAAAAAGTTATTTATTTGTCACGCAAAGCCTTTAATCCGCAATAAATGTGTTTGATAGAAACATTTCTGGTGGGAAAATGTATATATTGTTGTATGCAGATTTGAGAATATTCACATGAAAATCTGTCTCAAATTACATGGAAACTTAGCTACTAAGGTGGATATCGATCCAACACCTGCTGCTTATTCAAACCAGCCCACTGGGCACAGATGTCAGTTCAACATCTAGTTTCTATTTACATTTCTTTGAGTCCTCAACTAAAGTGAATTCAACATGAAATCTACACTAAATGTCACCTGTCATTGGATTTAGGTTGCTGGTTGGGTGAAACACAAAATGTTACCTGTGGAAACCATGTTTATTCAATCAGTGGGAGGCTTGTAAATTCCCCCAGGAAAGTGGAACGAGGAACTCTTCTTTGAGACAATGATAAACAGCAATCCTTGGGAGAGTTGTGGTGGATATTATAAAATAAGGATCTGCTGGAGTCCAAGTCAAACCAAGATTCTTTATTTCTGAGCTCAGAGAGAATAACAGAGTTACACAGCGCAGTGTAGACAGTCTGAATTCCTGAAGCATTGGGTGATGAGCACATACCTTTATAGTTTCCTGTTCCTGGGCGGGACTTTATTCATACAAGGACACAGGTGCAAATTGGTTTGCAACACAGGATGATACTCCCAAGAACAGGAGCTTATAATAGGACAGTTTCACAAGGTTAGTCACATACTCAGTTATGTGGACACACAAACAATTAACATTTTCCATTACAGAGTCTGAACATTTTCATTTCATTAAATCATCAGTGGGCCAACAATGCAAATGTCAACAATGGAACTAATGCATCACATGCAAATATCACTTGATTATCTGTAGTGCTGGAGGAATGACACACCCAGATAAACACAAAGAGTTTAAAAAAAGGAACCTGATCTTCTTTATATTCAAACTGACAGACTCCATATTCAATTCATGTTTTCTAATAAAAACAAATATATGTTTGAGTATACCCTGTACCACTTAATTTCATCTGGTAAAAACAAGTAAACACATTGTCAGTCAACAATATAAGACAAAGGGAGCACTGTGTATGTTCTCTGATGAATTTTAAGTCAATGTGATGTGAAATATCAATATTACAAGATATTCTTCTCTTTTGTGTGGATTCTCTCATGACGTTGAAGTGACTGTGATGAGTAATATGTTTTCCCACAGTCTGAGTATTTTGTAAGCCTTCTCATGTGTTCTTTCAGGCTTCCTAAATGGGCAAACGCTTTGCACCTTGGGAGCAGTGGTAAAGCTTCTCCCCTGTGTGCAGTCTCATGTGTTTTCATTTTTTATTTTACCCCCCTTTTTCTCCCCAATATCGTGGTATCCAATTGTTAGTAGCTACTTGTCTCATTGCTACAACTCCCGTACGGGCTCGGGAGAGACGAAGGTTGAAGTCATGCGTCCTCCGATACACAACCCAACCAAATCGCACTGCTTCTTAACACAGCGCGCATCCAACCCGGAAGCCAGCCGCACCAATGTGTTGGAGGAAACAACGTGCACCTGGCGACCTTGGCTGGCGCGCACTGCGCCCGGCCCGCCACAGGAGTCGCTGGTGCGCGATGAGACAAGGAGATCCCTACCGGCCAAACCGTCCCTAACCCAGACGACGCCAGGCCAAATGTGCGTCGCTCCATGGACCTCCCGGTCACGGTCGGTTGCGACAGAGCCTGGGCGCGAACCTAGAGTCTCTGGTGGCACAGCCCTTAACCACTGCGGCACCCGGGAGGCCCTCTAATGTGCTTTTTAAGGCTTCCCTAATTTGTTAAAATTCTTTGAACACTGGGAGGAGTGGTAAGGCTTCTCTCCTGTGTGTATTCTCTTATGTGTTTTCAGTTGACATAAGTGGGAAAAACTCTTTCCACACTGGTAACAGTGGTACGGCTTTTCTCCTGTATGTATTCTCTCAAGTATTTTCAGAATCACTAACATTGCAATGGCAGGACATCTCCCCTATGTGTATTCTCTCATGTGTTTTCAGGTCCCATAACTGGTTACAACCCTTTCCACACTGGGAGCAGTGTTAAGGCTTCTCCCTGTGTGTATTTTCCCATGTTGGTTCAGGTGTCCTTTCTGGTTAAAACACTTTCCACACTGGGAGCAGTGGTAAGGCTTCTCCCCTGTGTGTATTCTCTCATGTTGTTTCAGGTGCCCTAAATTGTTAAAACTCTTTCCACACTGGGAGCAGTGATAAGGCTTCTCCCCTGAGTGTATTCTCTCATGTTGTTTCAGGTTCCCTAAATTGTTAAAACTCTTTCCACACTGGGAGCAGTGGTAAGGCTTCTCCCCTGTGTGTATTCTCTCATGTTGTTTCAGCTCCCCTGACCATTTGAAACACGTTCCACACCGGGAGCAGTGGAAAGGCTTCTCCCCTGTGTGTATTCTCTCATGTTGTTTCAGGTTCCCTAAATTGTTAAAACTCTTTCCACACTGGGAGCAGTGATAAGGCTTCTCCCCTGAGTGTATTCTCTCATGTTGTTTCAGGTTACCTAAATTGTTAAAACGCTTTCCACACTGGGAGCATTGGTAAGGCTTCTCCCCTGTGTGTATTCTCTCATGTTGTTTCAGGTTCCCTAAATTGTTGAAACTCTTTCCACACTGGGAGCAGTGGTAAGACTTCTCCCCTGTGTGTATTCTCTCGTGTTGTTTCAGCTCCCTTGACTGGTTGAAACACTTTCCACACTGGGAGCAGTGGTAAGGCTTCTCCTCTGTGTGTATTCTCTCGTGTTGGTTCAGCTCCCTTGACTGGTTGAAACACTTTCCACACTGGGAGCAGTGGTAAGCCTTCTCCCCTGTGTGTATTCTCTCATGTTGTTTCAGGTTCCCTAAATTGTTAAAACTCTTTCCACACTGGGAGCAGTGATAAGGCTTCTCTCCTGTGTGTATTCTCTCGTGTTGTTTCAGGGGTGCTTTTTGGTTGAAACGCTGTCCACACTGGGAGCAGTGGTAAGGCTTCTCCCCTGTGTGTATTCTCTCATGTTGTTTCAAGTTCCCTAAATGGTTAAAACTCTTTCCACACTGGGAGCAGTGGTAGGGCTTTTCCCCTGTGTGAATTCCCTCGTGTTGTTTCAGCTCCCTTGACTGGTTGAAACACTTTCCACACTGGGAGCAGTGGTAAGGCTTCTCCCCTGTGTGTATTCTCTCGTGTTGTTTCAGCTCCCTTGACTGGTTGAAACACTTTCCACACTGGGAGCAGTGGTAAGGCTTCTCCCCTGTGTGTATTCTCTTATGTTGTTTCAGGTTCCCTAAATTGTTACAACCCTTTCCACACTGGGAGCAGTGATAAGGCTTCTCTCCTGTGTGTATTCTCTCGTGTTGTTTCAGGGTTGCTTTTTGGTTGAAACGCTTTCCACACTGGGAGCAGTGGTAAGGCTTCTCCCCTGTGTGTATTCTCTCATGAGCTTTCAGGTGTGCTTTCTGGTTACAACTCTTTCCACAGTGGGAGCACCTGTGTCGCCTTGCTGGTTTGGACGTCCCTGGCTCTGGTTCCTCTGAGTCTGGTCTTTCTCCTGCCAAATACAGTGTTATTTTAAAATAGAGACCCGAATGAAACCACATGATAAAACAACCTTGCTACGAGAGTAAATCCCAAATCAGATCTCTCAATAACCTTGGGCCAGTTTTAACAATCTTAGTGTAATTTTAAAACAAATGTAGAGCTTCCTGGTAATTACTGCTGTTTACATTACTTATTTTATTCATCCTGTTTTACAAGTCAGAACACAAAAACCTAGACAGTTCTAGGACACTGAAGACACAGATATCGCTGGATTCCAATTGAACAGGTGGTTCTAAATATATAACTTTCATAGCTGTATGATACAGAATGTGACCTACACACTTCCTTAAACATAAAATAACTAAAGAAGTAATTTTGTATGGAAGTCCAAAACTTATTTTTACATCGAAGATACAAAGCACATCAGTAACATCTCCCCGTTGTTGAAAGGGTTCTACACATTGCTGTTTAAATGGACCAATTTCTTATTTAGACATTTGCAGATTTTCAACATTTTGATTATCGCTGATGTCATATTTTGGGTAAAAAATAAGGTGAAATATTTGGGTAAATGTTCCTAAAACTGATAGGAACTACACTATACAAAAATATAAACACAAAAGGTAAAGTGTTGGATGTTTCATGAGCTGAAAAAAAAGTTTGCAGAATTTTTTACATCCCTGTCAGCCAAAATGTATTATTTGCCAAGATAATCCATCCACCTGACAGGTGTGGCATATCAAGAATTGATTGAACAGCTTGGTTATTACACAGGTGTACCTTGATCTGGGGATAATAAAAGGCTACTCGAAAATGTGCAGTTTGGTCACACAACAATGCCACAGATCTCTGAGGGAGCGGGCAATTGGCATGCTGACTGCAGGAATGTCCACTGGAGCTGTTGTCAGGGAATTTAATGTACAGTACCAGTCAAAAGTTTGGACTCACCTACTCATTAAAGGGTTTTTCTTTATTTTTACTATTTTGTACATAGTAGAATAATAGAGAAGACATCAAAATGATAAAAAAAACACATGGAATCATGTAGTAATCACAAGTGTTAAATCAAAATATATATTTTATTCTTCAAAAGTTGCCACCCTTGCTTTCTCTCAACCAGTTTCACCTGGAATCCTTTTATGAGTTCCCTCATATGATGAGAACTTGTAGGCTGCTTTTCCTTCACTCTGCGATCCAACTCATTCCAAACCATCTCGATTTGGTTGAGGTCAGGGGATTGTGTAGGCCAGGTCATCTGATGCAGCAGTCCATCACTCTCCTTCTTGGTCAAATAGCTCTTCCACAGCCTGGAGGTGTGTTGGGTCATTGTCCTGTTGAAAAACAAATGACAGTGGAACTAAGCCCAAACCAGATGGGATGGCATATCCCTGCAGAATGCTGTGGTAGTCATGCTGGTTAAGTGTGACTTGAATAAATAAATCACTGACATTGTCAACAGCAAAGCACCCGCACACCATCACATCTCTTCCTCCATGCTTCACGGTGGGAACCACAAATGCGGAGATAATCTGTTCATCTACTCCTCGTCTCACAAAGACACGTTCGGAACCAAATACTCAAACTTGGACTCATCAGACCCAAGGACAGATATCCACCGGTCTAATGTCCATTGCTCGTGTTTCTTGGCCCAAGCAAGTCTCTTCTTCTTATTGGTGTCCTTTAGTAGTGGTTTCCTTGCAGCAATTCGACCATGAATGCCTGATTCACGCAGTCTCCTCTGAACCGATGATGTTGAGATGTGTCTGTTACTTGAACTTTGTGAAGCATTTATTTGGGCTGCAATTTCTAAGGCTGGTAACTCTAATGAACTTATGCATCAGAAGTAACTCTGGATCTTCCATTCTTGTGGTGGTCCTTAAAGTAATGGACTGTTGTTTCTCTTTGCTTATTTGAGCTGCTATTGACATAATATGGACTTCGTATTTTACCCAATAGGGCTATCTTCTGTATACCACCCCTACCTTGTCACAACACAACTGATTGGCTCAAACACATTAAAACCTGTTATGGCTAGGGATTCCGCTAGCGGAACATTTCAACAAAATCCGGTGAAATTGCAGAGTGCAAAATATATATAAAATATAATATTATTTTTTGGGGAAATATTTCACTTTCATGCATTCACAAGTGCAATACCACAAATTAAAGCTTAAGGCTCCATAATGTTTCATCATTAGATACTACAGTCCTCCTTTAAGACTCCATAATGTTTCATCATTAGATACTACAAGGCTCCTTTAAGACTCCATAATGTTTCATTATTAGATGGTACAGTCCTCCTTTAAGACTCCATAATGTTTCATCATTAGATGCTACAGTCCTCCTTTAAGACTCCATAATGTTTCAAAATTAGATGCTACAGTCCTCCTTTAAGACTCCATAATGTTTCATCATTAGATGCTACAGTCCTCCTTTAAGACATCATGTTTAGAATGTGTCTGGAAGCGCTACTCTATCTATTCTACTCTCATCCTTTCGGTTTCAATAATATTAGTAGGCCATGTAACTTAACCTGTAGTGACACCCAGCCCGTGAACGGGACCGTTATCATCATCTGACACTAATTAGCATAATGCAACGGACATAAATCTTCCTAGAAAATCTTCCTATTCATGAAAATCACAAGTGAAATATATTGGAACACAGCGTAGCCTTTTGTTAATCACCCTGTCATCTCAGATTTTCAAAATATGCTTTACAGCCAACGCTAGACAAGCATCTGTGTAAGTTTATAATAGCCTAGCATAGCATTATGCCTTGCTAGCAGCAGGCAAACTTGTCACGGAAATCAGAAAAGCAATCAAATTAAATCGTTTACCTTTGATGAACTTCGGATGTTTTCACTCACGAGACTCCCAGGTAGACAGCCAAAGTTCATTTTTTCCCAAAATATTATTTTTGTAGGCGAAATAGCTCCGTTTGTTCTTCGTGTTTGGCTGAGAAATCGCCCGGAAATTGCGGTCACAACTCCGAAAAATATTCCAAATTAGCTCCATAATATCGACAAAAACATGGCAAACGTTGTTTAGAATCAATCCTCAAGGTGTTTTTCTAATATCTATTTGATAATATATCCGTCGGGACAATTACTTTTTCTCAAGGACCGATTGGAGTAATGGCTACCTCTGCACTTTACGCGAGAATCTCTCTCGGAGCCACCATGTGACCACTTACGCAATGTGCCCCCATACGGCTATTCTTCAATAGAAATGCGTAAAACTACGTCACAATGCTGTAGACACCTTGGGGAATACGTAGAAAGCATAAGCTCGTTGATGGTACATTCAAAGCCATATAGGGAGTCATTGGAACGCAGCGCTTTCAAAACCTGGGGCACTTCCGGATTGGATTTTTCTCAGGCTTTCGCCTGCAACATCAGTTCTGTTATACTCACAGACAATATCTTTACAGTTTTGGAAACGTTAGAGTGTTTTCTATCCAAAGCTGTCAATTATATGCATATTCTAGTATCTTTTCCTGACAAAATATCCCGTTTAAAACGGGGACGTTTTTTTTCTCCAAAAATGTAAAGACTGCCCCCTAACACCAAGAGGTTTTAAGGTAATCAGAAATATTTAGGACGAACTTATTCCTTGACACCCATTCTGAAACTAACTGCAGCTCTATGTTAAGTGTTGCAGTCATTTCAGTCGATGTAGTAGCTGACATGTACAGTGTTGAGTCAACGCATACATAGACTCACTGGCTTTACTCAAATGTCATTGGCATGTTGTTGGTAAAGATTGAAAAAAGTAGGTGCCAAACAGCTGCCCTGGGGAATTCCTGATTCAAACTTGATTTTGTTGTACAGGTTTCCATTAAAGAACACTCTCTGTGTTCTGTTAGACAGGTAGCTCTGGGGCGGCAGGTAGCCTAGTGGTTAGAGCGGTAGGCCAGTAACCGAAAGATTGCTGGATCGAAACCCTGAGCTGACAAGGTAAAAAACTCTGTCGTTCTGCCCCTGAACAAGGCAGTCCTAGGCCATCATTGAAAAAAAGAATTTGTTTATAACTGACTTGCCTAGTTAAATAAAGGTTACATTTTAAAAGAAAAACTCTTTATCCACAATATAGCAGGGGGTGTAAAGCCATTTTTATCATCCATGTCTCTCAGCCAATCAGTCATTTGTAAGTGCTGTGCTAGTTGAATGAACTTCCCTATAAGCTGAAAGTCTATATTTGTTTACTGTAAAATAGCATTGTATCTGGTAAAATATTTTTTTTCCAAAATTGTAAGTGTTGGTAACAGTCTGATTGGTCAGCTATTTAAGCCAGTAAAGGGAGCTTTACTATTCTTGGGTAGTGGAATGACTTTAGCTTCCCTCCAGGCCTGAGGGCACACACTTTCTAGTAGGCTTAAATTAAAGACAAGGCCAATAGGAATGGCCATATCGGCCACTATTGTCCTCAATTTTCCATCCACGTTGTCAGACACCAGTGACTTGTCATTGTTGATTTTATTTGCGCAAAATTTCATTGAAGATGCTCCAAAGATTTTTACTATCATTCTTCATGTCATTTATCTTTGTTTCATAGTGTAGTTTCTTCTTTATATTGAGTTTAGTCACATATCTCAATTTGCAATAGGTGTCACGAATATTACCGAAGGTGGCTCCCCTCCCCGTTCGGGTGGCGCTCGGCGGTCGTCGTCGCCGGTCTACTAGCTGCCACCGATCCTTTTTCGTTTGGTTTTGTCTAATTGTTTTCACCTGTTCATTGTTTGGTTGTTAGGGTGGTAAGTTCGCTTCGCACACTTCTGTTTGTGTGGAGCTGTCTTCTGTTCGTGTGGAGCTGTCTTCTGTTTGTGTGGGCTTGTCTTCTGTTTGTGTGGGCCTGTCTTCTGTTTGTGTGGGCTTGTCTTCTGTTTGTGTGGGCTTGTCTTCTGTTTGTGTGGGCCTGTCTTCTGTTTGTGTGGGCTTGTCTTCTGTTTGTGTGGGCTTGTCTTCTGTTTGATTGTCTCCTGTTTTGTGAGAGGTGTTCGTGTCTGTTGTTTTTATTTCGCTGTCCAGATATTTTACCAGAGTTAAGACTTAAATGGAGTTTATTTACACCTATGTTTGGTATTAACATTTGTACCTTGTTTGGTTGGACATTAAAGCGTGTTTTTCCCCATATCCTCTGCTCTCTGCGCCTGACTCCACACCCATTCACTCATTGAGCGTTATAATAAGTTTCATTCTTCATGTCATTTATCTTTGGTTCATTGTGTAGTTTCTTCTTTTTATTCAGTTTAGTCAAATGATTTCTCAATTTGCAATCAGTTATTCAGTCAGACCTATATGCCATCTCTTTTGCCTACCTCTTCATCATACCATTTTGTAATTCCTCATCAATCCACGTGGATTTAACAGTTTTTACAGTCATTTTCTTAATGGGTGCTGCTTATTAGTAACTGGGATAAGCAGTTTGAAATGTGTCAAGGGCAGTGTCTGGTTGCTCATCATTACACACCACAGACCAACAAATATTATTTACATCAATAACATAGGAATCACTACATAAAATTGTATGACCTCTTATACACAATATTAGTCCCAGCCGTTGGAACGGTGGTTTTCCTAGACATGGCTCCTATATTGTGATCACTACATCTGATGGATCTGGATACTGCTTTAAAACCCATTTCTGCAGCATTAGTAAAGATATGATCAAACCATGTTGATGATTTCATTCCTCTACTGTTTGTCACTACCCTGGTAAGTTGATAGATAACCTGAACCAGGTCGCCAGCACTGGTTACAGTTTGAAGCTTTCGTTTGAGTGGGCAGCCTGATCACAGCTTTTCTTCAGTACCAGTTAATTAATTACCAAAGTCTTGAGTTTAGTTTGCCTGTTCTACAGTCTTGTAAAGATAGGGGGTTTGACTGGGACAGGCAATGTAACACCCATAATGTTTTAAGGAAAAGTTTTTGTAAAACAAGCACATTACATCGGATCATTGAAACTTTCTCTCCAAAGCTAACTTTCATCAAGGTTTTATATGGTCAATTGGTTTCTCTCTTTTCATTGGCAGAATCCTTTTTCAGTGTTATGATATTCATAACATCCATATACACGAGTCTATCTTCCTGTCAACTAACAGAACTCTGCTGGTTGTCCTGGTAACAGATACCAGTGGGCAGATCTATTGTATTTGTTCCAACTAAACTACAGCACTTACTTTGATGTGTCAAATCTGATCCTTTCTTCTCTTCTCCTCCTCTCACAGTTCCACTCAGCCCTGTTGTTTTCCTGCAGTCCACCAGCAGCACAGACAACCTCTTCATACCCAGCAGTAAGGTGCTACCAGGAGAGGCACGACACAGGGACTCCGGGAGGGAGGAAGGGCTAGCGTTGTCCTGGTAACCATAAAGAGGGGACACAGACGCACATCATTATGGATGCTGATGCCACTGTTGTCATGAAGTGCTTTACAGAAACCCAGCCCAGAGAGAGCAAGCTGTATGCTAGACCAGACCAAGCTGTATGCTAGACCAGACCAAGCTGTATGCTAGACCAGACCAAGCTGTACCATCTGGTGTTCTGATCTGGAGAGACTCTTCTCTGCCTCGTCAGCATCAGGATGTTGTTGAGGCTCCCCAGAGGATCCACCATAGTCATGTCTCTCTCCTGTGTGAACGAGAACAACAAAATGAGTAGTAAACTCCCTTTGATATTTTAAGTAGAACATATGCTTCAATATTGAATTTAAAAGCCTGTTATACTAGATGAGGGGAACTTTAATATAGACAACATGGAGAATTCAATACATCTAATTGAAAAGTCCCGAAAATATATGAACCAATGGCAGATTGACCCTTTAACCATTCCTACAGTACTGAACAACATATTCAAGGGTAGTACTTCAGTAGAATGCCCCTTAAAGACCACACATTAGTTCAACAACTGCATAGTTTGTGTCCCTGTTTTAAGACAGTACTCACTGATGGTAATCGGATATTCTGTCTCCTCCTCTTTCACTCCCAAAATGTCTTCCTCCTTCACCTTTATTGAGACAGCATCCTCTTCCTCTCTAAAAGGTTCATTCTCTTCTATCACTATAACAGCCTCCTCTTCCTCCTTTTTCATTCTGAAATGTTCTTTCACTATAACAGCATCTTCTTCCTTCACTATAACAGTCTCCTCTTCCTCCTTTTTCATTCTAAAAGGTTCTTTCACTATAACAGTCTCCACTTCCTCCTTTTTCATTCTGAAATGTTCTTTCACCATAACAGCATCTTCTTCCTTCACTATAACAGTCTCCTCTTCCTCCTTTTTCATTCTAAAAGGTTCTTTCACTATAACAGTCTCCTCTTCCTCCTTTTTCATTCTAAAAGGTTCTTTCTCTTCTTTCACTGTAACCTCATCCTCTTCTTCAATGTTCATTGCCAGAGCTTCTTTCTGCAAACAGCAGACCTCCTCTTCTATAGCAGGGGATGAGTACTTTAATGAACTCATGGTCAGGGATGTTAGCTAGCGAGTTAGCATTAGCGAATAGCCTAGTGCTAGGCTCAGCATCAATCTTTAACAAGTTTGCAAATTAGGTTACAGTTAACCAGTTAATACGTCAACAGAACTGTGTTTAAAACACTGAGATTAGATCATGTACATTAAGATGGTCTAAAGCGTCAATCTTTCACTTTTATGTTGGCTAGCAAGCTACCGAGGTGGTTGAAAGAGTAGCCGCGTTGTTGTTCCTGAAGAAGCGTCCGTCCAGTCCATTACACGTCACGGAGAATCATCACCTGAAAGACGCTCGTCGCCATCTGCTGTCTGGAGTGGGTAACGCAGTTTGGAAACAATACATTACACTACACTTTTGTATTGGAAAGAACGTACCGTAATTTCTAATATCTAAAAAGGATTAAACTTTTTTACATGTTTTATCATTTTTATTTTTATGAAAATCACTGAGGAGGGTCCTCCCCTTCCTCCTCTCAGGAGCCTCCACTTCCTCCTCTGAGGAGCATCCCCTTCCTCCTCTCAGGAGCCTCCACTTCCTCCTCTGAGGAGCATCCCCTTCCTCCTCTCAGGAGCCTCCACTTCCTCCTCTGAGGAGCCTCCCCTTTCTCCTCTGAGGAAGCTCCCCTTCCTCCTCTCAGGAGCCTCCCCTTCCTCCTCTGAGGAAGCTCCCCTTCCTCCTCTCAGGAGCCTCCCCTTCCTCCTCTGAGGAGCATCCCCTTCCTCCTCTGAGGAGCCTCCCCTGCACCCAAAGGACATCCAGCCAACTTTTGTGGGAAGCATTGGAGTAAACATGGGCCAGCATCCCTGTGGAAAGCTTTCGACACCTTGTAGAGTCCATGCCCCGACGAATTTAGGCTAATCTGAGGGAGAAAGAGGAGGGTCCAACTTCATATTAGGAAGGTGTTCGAAATGTTTGGTATAAGCAGTGGATATATCTGCCATTTAGCAGACACTTTTATCTAAAGGGATTTGCAGTCATGTTTGCAAACAATTAACATATGGATGGTCCCAGGAATCAAACCCACTACCCTGGTTTAACAAGCACTATACTCCACCAACTGAGCAACAGGACCACAAGGAATGATCAAGGAATGACGCAGATAAACACACACAGCCTGAGTTTCAAAAATATAATTAAATCAAAGACCGTAACATTGAAACTGACATACTTCATATTAGACGTAGGCCGATTAATTAGGGCCGATTTCAAGTTTCAACTTTATTTAATCTTTATTTAACTAGGCAAGTCAGTTAAGAACACATTCTTATTTTCAATGACGGCCTAGGAACGGTGGGTTAACTGCCTTGTCCAGGGGTAGAACGCTAGAATTTCACCTTGTCAGCTCGGGGGATCCAAACTTGCAACCTTACAGTTAACTCGTCCAACGCTCTAACCACCTGCCTCATTACACTCCACGAGGATCCTGCCTGTTATGCAAATGCAGTAGAAGCCAAGGTAAGTTGCTAGCTAGCATTAAACTTCTTATAAAAAACAATCAATCATAATCACTAGTTATAACTACACATGGTTGATGATATTACTAGTTTATCTAGCATGTCCTGTCGATGCGGTGCGTATCGTTGCTCCAATGTGTACCTAACCATAAACACCAATGCCTTTCTTAAAATCAATACACAGAAGTATGTATTTTTAAACCTGCATATTTAGCTAGAAGCAATCCAGTTTAGCAGGCAATATTAACCAGGTGAAAATGTGTCAATTCTCTTGCGTTCATTGCACGGAGAGTCAGGGTATTTGCAACAGTTTGGGCAGCCTGGCTCATTGCGAACTAATTTGCCAGGACTTTAAGTAATTATGACATAACATTGAAGTTTGTGCAATTTAACAAGTATATTTAGACTTAGGGACGCCACCCTTTAGATAAAATACCGAACGGTTCTGTATTTCACTGAAATAATAAATGTTTTGTTTTCGAAATGATAGTTTCCGTATTCGACCATATTAATGACCAAAGGCTCGTATTTCTGTGTGTTATGTTATAATTAAGTCTATGATCTGATAGAGCAGTCTGACTGAGCGATTGTAGGCAGCAGCAGGCTCGTAAGCATTCATTCAAACAGCACTTTCATGCGTTTTGCCAGCAGCTCTTCGCAAGCACAGCGCTGTTTATGACTTCATGCCTATCAGCCTAATGGCTGGTGTAACCAATGTCAAATGGCTAGCTAGTTAGCAGGCGCACGCTAATAGCGTTTCAAACGTCACTCGCTCTGAGACTTGGAGTAGTTGTTCCCCTTGCTCTGCAAGGGCCTGCGGCTTTTGTGGAGCGATGGGTAACGCTGCTTCGAGTGTGGCTGTTGTCGATGTGTTCCTGGTTCGAGCCCAGGTAGGGACGAGGAGAGGGACGGAAGCTATACTGTTACACTGGCAATACTACACTGGCAATACTAGAGTGCCTATAAGAACATCCAATAGTCAAAGGTATATGAAATACAAATGGTATAGAGAGAAATAGTTCTATAAATACTATATTAACTACAACCTAAAACCTCTTACCTTGGAATATTGAAGTCTCATGTTAAAAGGAACCACCAGCTTTCATATGTTCTCATGTTCTGAGCAAGGAACTCAAACGTTAGCTTTTTTACATGGCACATATTGCCATTTATTTACTTCTCCGACACTTTGTTTTTGCATTATTTAAACCAGTACAGAGTTAATGTGGAGGCAATATACAGGAGATACCAGTACAGCGTTAATGTGGAGGCTATATACAGGGGGTACCTGTACAGAGTCAATGTGGAGGCTATATACAGGAGGTACCAGTACAGAGTCAATGTGGAGGTAATATACAGGAGATACCAGTACAGAGTTAATGTGGAGGCTATATTCAGGAGGTACCAGTAGAGAGTTAATGTTGAGGCTATATACAGGAGGTACCAGTACAGAGTCAATGTGGAGGCTATATACAGGAGGTACCAGTACAGAGTCAATGTGGAGGCTATATACAGGGGGTACCAGTACAGAGTCAATGTGGAGGCTATATACAGGGGGTACCAGTACAGAGTCAATGTGGAGGCTATTTATACAGGATGTACCAGTACAGAGTCAATGTGGAGGCTATATACAGGGGGTACCAGTACAGAGTCAATGTGGAGGCTATATACAGGGGGTACCAGTACAGAGTCAATGTGGAGGTTATATACAGGGGGTACCGGTACAGAGTCAATGTGGAGGCTATATACAGGGGGTACCAGTACAGAGTCAATGTGGAGGCTATATACAGGAGGTACCAGTACAGAGTCAATATGGAGGCTATATACAGGAGGTCCCTGTACAGAGTCAATGTGGAGGCTGTATACAGGGGGTACCAGTACAGAGTCAATGTGGAGGCTATATACAGGAGATACCAGTACAGAGTCAATGTGGAGACAATATACAGGAGGTACCAGTACAGAGTCAATGTGGAGGCTATATACAGGAGATACCAGTACAGAGTTAATGTGGATGCTATATACAGGAGGTACCAGTACAGAGTCACCGTGGAGGCTATATACAGGAGATACCAGTACAGAGTTAATGTGGAGGCTATATACAGGAGGTACCAGTACAGAGTTAATGTTGAGGCTATATACAGGAGGTACCAGTACAGAGTTAATGTGGAGGCTATATACAGGGGGTACCTGTACAGAGTCAATGTGGAGGCTATATACAGGGGTTACCAGTACAGAGTTAATGTGGAGGCTATATACAGGAGGTACCAGTACAGAGTCAATGTGGAGACTATATACAGGGATGTTTACATACACTTAGGTTGGAGTCATTAAAACTCGGTTTTCAACCACTCCACAAATGTCTTGTTAACAAACTATAGTTTTGGCAAGTCGGTTAAGACATCTACTTTGTGCATGACACAAGTCATTTTTCCAACAATTGTTTACAGACAGATTATTTCACTTATAATTCACTGTATCACAATTCCAGTGGGTCAGAAGTTTACATACACTATGTTGACCTTGCCTTTAAACAGCTTGGAAAATGCCAGAAAATAATGACATATTTTTCGAAGATTCTGATAGGCTAATTGACATAATTTGAGTCAATTGGAGGTGTACCTGTGGATGTATTTCAAGGCCTACCTTCAAACTCAGTACCTCTTTGCTTGACATCATGTGGAAATCAGCCAAGACCTCAGAAAAAGAATTGTAGACCTCCACAGGTCTGGTTCATCCTTCGGAGAAATTTCCAAACGCCTGAAGGTACCATGTTCATCTTTACATACAATAGTACGCAAGTATAAACACCATGGGACCACACAGACGTCATACCGCTCAGGAAGGAGACTTGTTCTGTCTGCTAGAGATTAACATACAGTGGGGCAAAAAAGTATTTAGTCAGCCACCAATTGTGCAAGTTCTCCCACTTAAAAAGATGAGAGAGGCCTGTAATTTTCATCATAGGTACACTTCAACTATGACAGACAAAATGAGAAAAAAAATCCAGAAAATCACATTGTTTATCTCAATACTTTGTTATATACCCTGTGTTGGCAATGACAGAGGTCAAATGTTTTCTGTAAGTCTTCACAAGGTTTTCACCTTCATCTCCATCCCTGGAGTCTCTTCACTGTCTGATCTTCATTCCTACAGCCTTCATCACCATCCCTGGAGTCTCTTCACTGTCTGATCTTCATTCCTACAGCCTTCATCTCCGTCCCTGGAGTCTCTTCACTGTCTGATCTTCATTCCTACAGCCTTCATTACCGCCCCTGGAGTCTCTTCACTGTCTGATCTTCATTCCTACAGCCTTCATCTCCGTCCCTGGAGTCTCTTCACTGTCTGATCTTCATTCCTACAGCCTTCATTACCGCCCCTGGAGTCTCTTCACTGTCTGATCTTCATTCCTACAGCCTTCATCACCATCCCTGGAGTCTCTTCACTGTCTGATCTTCATTCCTACAGCCTTCATTACCGCCCCTGGAGTCTCTTCACTGTCTGATCTTCATTCCTACAGCCTTCATCACCATCCCTGGAGTCTCTTCACCGCCTGATCTTCATTCCTACAGCCTTCATCACCATCCCTGGAGTCTCTTCACTGTCTGATCTTCATTCCTACAGCCTTCATCACCGTCCCTGGAGTCTCTTCACTGAGTAAGTAAAGATAGTATAAGAAACCTCTCCCATTCTACTGGTCTATTATCTTTGTTTAGAAATAGTCATTTGTGTGACCTACTGATTTTCCCTACAATTCATTTGAAGGATTTAGAAATATTGAAATGGTAGAACAAGGAATGTCAGATTCTGGAAATATAAATATATACAATTAGTTTAAAATGTATATGATGGTGTGTCTAGACATTAGGGACCGTATATGAATATAAAAGGTGTGTACAGTAGTAGTTATATAGGATGAGCCTTGACTAGAATACAGGGTGGAGTACTGGGTGGTAGACGGCTAGTAACAGTGACTAAGTTCAGGGCAGGGTACTGGGTGGAGGCCGGCTAGAGGTGACTATTTAACAGTCTGATGACCTGGAGATAGACCACACATTAACCACACAATAAGTATTGTGGTGGCAGCATCATGTTATGGGTATGGTTGTCACTGGCAGGGACTGGGGAGTTTATAAGGATCAAAATAAATATGAAAGGAGCAAAGTGTAGACTTTGTATAGGCAATGTACAGCCTTAACTGTGGAGTGACCCCATAAAATGGGATATCAGCTACTCAGACATTCCAAATATCACTTGATTATCAGAGGGGTGTATTATGACATCATATAGAACTACTCAGACATTCCAAATATCACTTGATTATCAGAGGGGTGTATTATGACATCATATAGAACTACTCAGACATTCCAAATCAGGCTTCATCCACATCATGAAGGTGGATATTGATCCAACCATTTCAAAAGTAATGACCCGGGCTGACGGAAACAGGATATGCCTGTACACTTTTATAAATGCTGACAGACGATTTGTTACTCCGTTTGACAATTTGTTTGTCTTTTTGTGTCAGTAAAAATGTCTAAGTGAGAAATGGCTGTGGAAACTCCTTAATGATAACAATCACATCTTAGTTCACATCTTAGTCCTAACCATCTTAAATAAACATGCCCCATTTAAGAAATTTAGAACCAGGAACAGATATAGCCCTTGGTTCTCCCCAGATCTGACTGCCCTTAACCAACACAAAAACATCCTATGGCGTTCTGCATTAGCATCGAACAGCCCCCGTGATATGCAGCTGTTCAGGGAAGCTAGAAATCATTATACACAGGCAGTTAGAAAAGCCAAGGCTAGCTTTTTCAAGCAGAAATTTGCTTCCTGCAACACTAACTCAAAAAAGTTCTGGGACACTGTAAAGTCCATGGAGAATAAGAACACCTCCTCCCAGCTGCCCACTGCACTGAAGATAGGAAACACTGTCACCACTGATAAATCCACCATAATTGAGAATTTCAATAAGCATTTTTCTACGGCTGGCCATGCTTTCCACCTGGCTACTCCTACCCCGGACAACAGCACTGCACCCCCAACAGCAACTCGCCCAAGCCTTCCCCATTTCTCCTTCTCCCAAATCCATTCAGCTGATGTTCTGAAAGAGCTGCAAAATCTGGACCCCTACAAATCAGCCGGGCTAGACAATCTGGACCCTTTCTTTCTAAAATTATCTGCCGAAATTGTTGCCACCCCTATTACTAGCCTGTTCAACCTCTCTTTCGTGTCGTCTGAGATTCCCAAAGATTGGAAAGCAGCTGCGGTCATCCCCCTCTTCAAAGGGGGGGACACTCTTGACCCAAACTGCTACAGACCTATATCTATCCTACCGTGCCTTTCTAAGGTCTTCGAAAGCCAAGTCAACAAACAGATTACCGACCATTTCGAATCTCACCATACCTTCTCTGCTATGCAATCCGGTTTCAGAGCTGGTCATGGGTGCACCTCAGCCACGCTCAAGGTCCTAAACGATATCTTAACCGCCATCGATAAGAAACATTACTGTGCAGCCGTATTCATTGATCTGGCCAAGGCTTTCGACTCTGTCAATCACCATATCCTCATCGGCAGACTCGACAGCCTTGGTTTCTCAAATGATTGCCTCGCCTGGTTCACCAACTACTTCTCTGATAGAGTTCAGTGTGTCAAATCGGAGGGTCTGCTGTCCGGACCTCTGGCAGTCTCTATGGGGGTGCCACAGGGTTCAATTCTTGGACCGACTCTCTTCTCTGTATACATCAATGAGGTCGCTCTTGCTGCTGGTGAGTCCCTGATCCACCTCTACGCAGACGACACCATTCTGTATACTTCCGGCCCTTCTTTGGACACTGTGTTAACAACCCTCCAGGCAAGCTTCAATGCCATACAACTCTCCTTCCGTGGCCTCCAATTGCTCTTAAATACAAGTAAAACTAAATGCATGCTCTTCAACCGATCGCTACCTGCACCTACCCGCCTGTCCAACATCACTACTCTGGACGGCTCTGACTTAGAATACGTGGACAACTACAAATACTTAGGTGTCTGGTTAGACTGTAAACTCTCCTTCCAGACCCATATCAAACATCTCCAATCCAAAGTTAAATCTAGAATTGGCTTCCTATTTCGCAACAAAGCATCCTTCACTCATGCTGCCAAACATACCCTTGTAAAACTGACCATCCTACCAATCCTCGACTTTGGCGATGTCATTTACAAAATAGCCTCCAATACCCTACTCAGCAAATTGGATGCAGTCTATCACAGTGCAATCCGTTTTATCACCAAAGCCCCATATACTACCCACCATTGCGACCTGTACGCTCTCGTTGGCTGGCCCTCGCTTCATACTCGTCGCCAAACCCACTGGCTCCATGTCATCTACAAGACCCTGCTAGGTAAAGTCCCCCCTTATCTCAGCTCGCTGGTCACCATAGCATCTCCCACCTGTAGCACACGCTCCAGCAGGTATATCTCTCTAGTCACCCCCAAAACCAATTCTTTCTTTGGCCGCCTCTCCTTCCAGTTCTCTGCTGCCAATGACTGGAACGAACTACAAAAATCTCTGAAACTGGAAACACTTATCTCCCTCACTAGCTTTAAGCACCAACTGTCAGAGCAGCTCACAGATTACTGCACCTGTACATAGCCCACCTATAATTTAGCCCAAACAACTACCTCTTTCCCAACTGTATTTAATTTTTATTTATTTATTTATTTTGCTCCTTTGCACCCCATTATTTTTTATTTCTACTTTGCACATTCTTCCATTGCAAAACTACCATTCCAGTATTTTACTTGCTATATTGTATTTACTTTGCCATCATGGCCTTTTTTGCCTTTACCTCCCTTCTCACCTCATTTGCTCACATTGTATATAGACTTGTTTATACTGCATTATTGACTGTATGTTTGTTTTTACTCCATGTGTAACTCTGTGTCGTTTTATCTGTCGAACTGCTTTGCTTTATCTTGGCCAGGTCGCAATTGTAAATGAGAACTTGTTCTCAACTTGCCTACCTGGTTAAATAAAGGTAAAATAAAATAAAATAAAAAAAGTTAACTTGGAGTCACATGACATGTTGTGTGGTCCTCCCACTATGACTTGAGAAACCATGTAGTTTATTAGGCTACAGATGAAATAAGTTATGAACTTCACAGGGTGGTGAAAGTGCATGTGATGAGCTTGATGCTCCTTTCCAATACATTTTGAGGTTCTTATTCTGGTGACATGATGATCGATGCTTGCTTGACAAATAAAATAATAATCTCATCATTCGGTTAACAGCGTTTATTCAACCAGTGGGAGGTTTGTAAATGCCACCAGGAAAGTCGGAAGAGGAACTCTTCATTGAGACAATAATAAACAGCAATCCTTGGGAGAGTTGTGGTGGATATTATAAAATAAGGATCTGCTGGAGTCCAAGTCAAACCAAGATTCTTTATTTCTGAGCTCAGAGAGAATAACAGAGTTACACAGCGCAGTGGAGACAGTCTGAATTACTGAAGCATTGAGTGATTAGCACATATCTTTATAGTTTCCTGTTCCTGGGAGGGACTTTATTCATACAAGGATGCAGGTGCAGGTGCAGCTGGTTTGCAACACATAATGATAGTCCCAAGAACAGGAGATTATAATAGGACAGTTTCACAAGGTTAGTCACATACTCAGTTATGTGGACACACAAACAATTAACATTTTCCATTACAGAGTCTGAACATTTTCATTTAATTAAATCATCAGTGGGCCAACAATGCAAATGTCAACAATGGAACTAATGCATCACATCCAAATATCACTTGATTATCTGTAGTGCTGGAGGAATGACACACCCAGTTAAACACACACAAAGCATTTAAAAAAAAGGACAATTTAAAAGAAGGAACCTGATCTCCTTTATATTCAAACTGACAGACTCCATATTCAATTCATGTTTTCTAATAAAAACAAACAAATATATGTTTGAGTATACCCTGTACCATTTAATTTCATATGGTGAAGACAGGTAAACACATTGTCAGTCAACAATATAAGACAACGGGAGCACTGTGTATGTCCTCTGATGAATTTTAAGTCAATGTGATGTGAAATATCAACATACACGCTAAGAGAAGTAATTTCTCTCTCCTGTGTGGATTCTCTAATGACGTTTAAATCACTGTTATGAGTAATATGTTTTCCCACAGTCGGAGCTTTTCTAAGCCTTCTCCTCTGTGTGCAGTCTAATGTGTTCTTTCAGGCTTCCTAAATGGGCAAAAGCTTTGCACCCTGGGAGGAGTGGTAAGGCTTCTCTCCTGTGTGTATTCTCTCATGTCGTTTCAGCTCCCCTGACCGGATGAAACACTTTCCACATTGGGAGCAGTGGTAAGGCTTCTCTCCTGTGTGTATTCTCTCATGAGCTTTCAGGTTCTCTTTCCGGTTGAAACTCTTTCCACACTGGGAGCAGTGGTAAGGCGTCTCTCCTGTGTGTATTCTCTCATGCCGTTTCAGCTCCCCCGACTGGCTGAAACACTTTCCACATTGGGAGCAGTGGTAAGGCTTCTCCCCCGTGTGTATTCTCTCATGCTGTTTCAGCTCCCCCGACTGGTTGAAACACTTTCCACATTGGGAGCAGTGGTAAGGCTTCTCTCCCGTGTGTATTCTCTCATGCCGTTTCAGCTCCCCCGACTGGTTGAAACACTTTCCACATTGGGAGCAGTGGTAAGGCTTCTCTCCCGTGTGTATTCTCTCATGCAGTTTCAGCTCCCCCGAACGGACGAAACACTTTCCACATTGGGAGCAGTGGTAAGGCTTCTCTCCTGTGTGTATTCTCTCATGTTGTTTCAGGTTTACTCTCTGGTTGAAACACTTTCCACATTGGGAGCAGTGGTAAGGCTTCTCTCCTGTGTGTATTCTCTCGTGTTGTTTCAGCTCCCCCGACTGGTTGAAACACTTTCCACACTGGGAGCAGTGGTAAGGCTTCTCTCCTGTGTGTATTCTCTCATGAGCTTTCAGGTGTGCTTTCTGGCGAAAACTCTTTCCACACTGGGAACAGTGGTAAGGCTTCTCCCCTGTGTGCATTTTCTCATGTTGTTTCAGGTCCCATAACCGGTTACAACTCTTTCCACAGTGGAAGCACTGGTGTCGTCTTGCTAGTTTGGACGTCCCTGGCTCTGGTTCCTCCGAGTCTGGCCTTTCTCCTGCCAAAGACAGTGTTATTTTTAAAAAGAGACCCGAATGAAACCACATGATAAAACAACCTTGCTACGAGGGTAAATCCTAAATCAGATCTCTCAATAACCCGAGGCCTCTCAATAACCTGAGGCCAGGTTTAACAATCTTAGTGTGATTTTAAAACAAATGTAGAGCTTCCTGGTAATTACTGATATGTTTACATTACTTATTTTATTCATCCTGTTTTACAAGTCAGAACACAAAAACCTGGACAGTTCTAGGACACTGAAGACACAGACGTCGCTGGATTCCAATTGAACAGGTGGTTCTAAATATATAACATTCATAGCTGTATGATACAGAATGTGACACTTCCTTAAACATAAAATAACTAAAGAAGTAATTTTGTGTGGAAGTCCAAAACTTGTTTTTACGTCGAAGATACAAAGCACATCAGTAACATCTCCCCGTTGTTGAAAGGGTTTGACACATTGCTGTTTAAATGGACCAATTTCTTATTTAGACATTCACAGATGTTCAGATGCTCATCAGACCCAAGGACAGATATCCACCGGTCTAATGTCCATTGCAAGTCACTTCTTCTTATTGGTGTCCTTTAGTAGTGGTTTCCTTGCAGCAATTCGACCATGAAGGCCTGATTCACGCAGTCTCCTCTGAACCGATGATGTTGAGATGTGTCTGTTACTTGAACTTTGTGAAGCATTTATTTGGGCTGCAATTTCTAAGGCTGGTAACTCTACTGAACTTTTGAATCAGAAGTAACTCTGGATCTTCCATTCTTGTGGTGGTCCTTAAAGTAATGATGGACTGTTGTTTCTCTTTGCTTATTTGAGCTGTTCTTGACATAATATGGACATCGTCTTTTACCCAATAGGGCTATCTTCTGTATACCAACCCTACCTTGTCACAACACAACTGATTGGCTCAAATTCTATTCTACTCTCATCCTTTCGGTTTTAATAATATTTAAAAAAATAAATAATGTTATAGTAGGTAATAACTAACTTTAATAACTAGGGTTAATACCTGCCTGGCGCACCAACAAAATATTTATTTAGCCCCCTCTAACAATACCGCTACAGAATTAGCATAGTAGGCCATGTAACTTAACCTGTAGTGACACCCAGCCCGTGAACGGGACCGTTATCATCATCTGACACAAATTGCATAATGCAACGGGCATAAATCTTCCTAGAAAATCTTCCTATTCATGAAAATCACAAGTGAAATCTATTGGAACACAGCTTAGCCTTTTGTTAATCACTCTGTCATCTCAGATTTTCAAAATATGCTTTACAGCCAACGCTAGACAAGCATCTGTGTAAGTTTATCATAGCCTAGCATAGCATTATGCCTTGCTGGCAGCAGGCAAACTTGTCACGGAAATCAGAAAAGCAATCAAATTAAATCGTTTACCTTTGATGAACTTCAAATGTTTTCACTCACGAGACTCCCAGGTAGACAGCCAAAGTTCATTTTTTTCCCAAAAGATTATTTTTGTAGGCGAAATAGCTCTGTTTGTTCTTCACGCTTGGCTGAGAAATCGCCCGGAAATTGCGGTCACAACTCCAAAAAATATTCCAAATTAGCTCCATAATATCGACAAAAACATGGCAGACGTTGTTTAGAATCAATCCTCATCCTGATTTTGTTGTACAGGCTTCCATTAAAGAACACTCTTTGTGTTCCGTTAGACAGGTAGCTCTGGGGCGGCAGGTAGCCTAGTGGTTAGAGCGGTAGGCCAGTAACCGAAAGATTGCTGGATCGAATCCCCGAGTTGACAAGGTAAAAAACTCTGTCATTCTGCCCCTGAACAAGGCAGTCCTAGGCCGTCATTGAAAAAAAAAATGGTTCTTAACTGACTTGCCTAGTTAAATAAAGGTTACATTTTAAAAGAAAAACTCTTTATCCACAATATAGCAGGGGGTGTAAAGCCATACGTTTTTGTCAGCAACAGACTATGATCGATAATGTCAAATGCCTCACTGAAGTCAAACAAAACAGCCCCAACAATATTTTTATCATCAATTTCTCTCAGCCAATCAGTCATTTGTAAGTGCTGTGCTTGTTGAATGAACTTCCCTATAAGCTAAAAGTCTATATTTGTTTACTGTAAAATAGCATTGTATCTGGTCAAAATTGTAAGGGTTGGTAACCGGCTGATTGGTCGGCTATTTAAGCCAGTAAAGGGAGCTTTACTATTCTTGGGGAGTGGAATGACTTTAGCTTCCCTCCAGGCCTGAGGGCACACACTTTCTAGTAGGCTTAAATTAAAGACAAGGCAAATAGGAATGGCAATATCGGCTGCTATTATCCTCAATTTTCCATCCACGTTGTCAGACATTTGTCATTGTTGATTTTATTTGCGCAAAATTTCATTGAAGATGCTCCAAAGATTTTTACTATCATTCTTCATGTCATTTATCTTTGTTTCATTGTGTACTTTCGTCTTTTTATTGAGTTTAGTCAAATGATTTCTCAATTTGCAATAGTTTTGCCAATCAGTTATACAGCCAGACCTATTTGCCATCTCTTTTCCCTCCCTCTTCATCATACCATTTTTTAAATTCCTCATCAATCCACGTGGATTTAACAGTTTTTACAGTCATTTTCTTAATGGGTGCATGCTTATTAGTAGCTGGGATAAGCAGTTTCAAATGTGTCAATGGCAGTGTCTGGTTGCTCATCATTACACACCACGGACCAACAAATATGATTTACATCAACAACATAGGAATCACTACAAAAAAATGTATGACCTCTTATACACAATATTAGGCCCATCCTTTGGAACTGTGGTTTTCCTAGACATGGCTCCTATATTGTGATCACATCTGATGGATCTGGATACTGCTTTAAAACCCATTTCTGCAGCATTAGTAAAGATATGATCAAACCATGTTGATGATTTCATTCCTCTACCGTTTGTCACTACCCTGGTAGGTTGATTGATAACCTGAACAGGGTTGCCGGCACTGGTTACAGTTTGAAGCTTTTGCTTGAGTAGGCAGCCTGATCACAGCTTTTCTTCAGTACTAGTTAATTAATGACCAAAATTTTGAGTTTAGTTTGCCTGTTCTACAGTCTTGTAAAGATAGGGGCGTTGACTGGGACAGGCAATGTAACATCCATAATGTGTTATGGAAACGTTTTTGTAAAACAAGCACCTTATATCAGATCATCTTGAAACTTTCCCTCTAAAGCGAACCTCCTTCAAGGTTTTATATGGTCTATTGGTTTCTCTCTTTTCATTGGCAGAATCCTTTTTCAGTGTTATGATATTCATAACATCCATATACACCAGTCTCTCTTCCTGTCAACTAACAGAACTCTGCTGGTTGTCCTGGTAACAGATACCGGTGGGCAGATCTATTTATTTGTTCAAACTGAACTACAGCACTTACTTTGAGTCAAATCTGATCCGTTCCTCTCTTCTCCTCCTCCCACAGTTCCACTCAGCCCCATTGTTTTCCTGCAGTCCACCAGCAGCACAGACAACCTCTTCATACCCAGCAGTAAGGTGCTACCGGGAGAGCCACGACAAGGGGACTCCGGGAGGGAGGAAGGGCTAGTGTTGTCCTGGTAACCATAAAGAGGGGACACAGACACATCATTATGGATGCTGATGCCACTGTTGACATAAAGTGCTCTACAGAAACTCAGCCCAGAGCCCGATAGAGAAAGCTGTATGCTAGGCCAGACCAAGCTGTACCATCTGGTGTTCTGATCTGGAGAGACTCTTCACTACCTCGTCAGCATCAGGATGTTGTTGAGGCTCCCCAGAGGATCCACGATAGTCATGTGTCTCTCCTGTGTGAATGAGAACATCAAACAGATGGTAAACTTATGACCATCTATTGCAATCATAGAGTCTTACCAGAGGCATGCATATGTCTAAAATGGCACCAATATTGAATTTTAAAAGCCTGTTATATTAGATGAGGGGAACTTTAATATAGACCACATGGAGAATTCAATACATCTAATTGAAAAGTCCCAAAAATATATGAACCAATTGCAGATTGACCCTTTAACAATTCCTACAGTACTGTACAACATATTCAAGTGTAGAACTTCAGTAGAATGCCACTTTAAAACCACACATTAGTTCAACAACTGCATAGTTTGTGTCCCTGTTTAAGACAGTACTCACTGGTGGTAATCTGATATTCTGTCTCCTCCTCTTTCACTCCCAAAACGTCTTCCTCCTTCACCTTTATTGAGACAGCATCATCTTCCTCTCTAAACGGTTCTTTCTCTTCTTTCACTATAACAGCCTCCTCTTCCTCCTTTTTCATTCTGAATGATTCTTTCTCCATACAGCAGACCCCTCTTCATTAGCAAGGGAGGAGTAGTTTAGTGAGCTCATGGTCAGGGATGTTAGCTAGCTAGCAATAGCGTCTAGCCTAGTGCTTGGCTCAGTATCAATCTTTAACACGTTTGCAAATTTAACCAGTTGATACGTCAACCGAAAATCGTTTAAAACACTGAGATTAGATAATGTACATTAACATGGTCTAAAACGTCAATCTTTCAGTTTTATGTTGGCTAGCAAGCTACCGATGTGGTTGAAAGAGTTGGCGCCTTGTTGTTCCTGAAGAAGCGTCCGTCCAGTTAGTTATACGTCACACAAGAAGAGTCAACTGAAAGACGCTCATCGCCATCTGCTGACTGGAATCGGTAACGCAGTTTGGAAATAGTTACTACACTTTTTGTATTGGAAAGAACGTCATAATTATTTAACAATAAGCTGATACATTTTCTCTTCCAAATAATACGTTCCTGTACACAGACGTAGAAGCTCAATATGAATATGTAGATGATTAATAAATACTTATATGAATAGGTAGTGTGTTGATATACATTTTCTCTGTTAATTTTTCACATTCTTTTTTATCTACATGTGACCATACTAATCCCTTATAGCCACGCTCTATAAGATACAAATCATCCTGTAAACAACAGAACAAACGCATCACATGCAAATAGCACTTGGTTATCTGTAGAGCTATACACTGGGTAGACAAAACATTAAGAACAGCTGCTCCTTCCATGACTTAGAAAGACTAGGTGAATCCAGGCTAAAGCTATGATCCCTTACTGATGTCACTAGTTAAATCCACTTCAATCTGTGTAGATGAAGGGGGGAGACAGGTTAAATAACGATTTTTAAGCCTTGAGCATTGTGCATGTGTGCCATTTAGAGAGTTAATGGGGAAGACAAAATATTTAAGTTACTTTGCACGGGGTATGGTAGTAGGTGCCAGGAGCACCGGTTTGTGTCAAGAACTGCAACGCTGCTGGGTTTTTCAGCTCAACAGTTTCCCATGTGTACCAAGAGTGGTCCACCACCCAAACAGTGGAGGTCAGTGCCGTTTAAGATGAGGCAGGACGATTGTTTTTTTCATGAGCATGGCCTTAATTCTATTACAGCATATTGGACGACTGTCATTCATATTTCACTCACCCTGTTCAATGTAACAGCAACAAGTTTAGGCTACTACATGATACTCTAAATGTCCCTATACCCATCATGAGGTAGCAACCTAGCCTATGAATGAAAGTTTAGAATGTATGTTCACACAGGTCGAGAGAAAATTTTGCGATGACAGACAGTGCCACATGGACAGACAGTGACACATTCAATACTGCCTTGCACACTCTCGCCTGCATCTAGCTGAAATAGAGATATTACTGGACAAATTCAGGCATGTTTATCCCCGTTTTGTTCCATTTAAGAAACGTTTGTCAACAGAATCGGCGGAATGAATACACCCCTGATCATGCATAAACACAGTTCACTTTCATTACAGACACGTTGTATTCCCTCTTGCATCTATGTGCTCTCCTCTTATCACCTTCTCCCTTTGTTTCTGTACTTCAATGCATAACACATCAGCTGTATGTCACCAGGAGAAAAAACCTTTCCAAGCCAAACCATTTCATAACTGCTACACACAGCTTACATTGTTGTCAACTGTGTAACTGTGTAAGTCTATGGAAGCCTTGAGAACCATAATCCTCCTAGGTTTTGTATTGAGGTCAATGTACCCAGAGGAGGATGCAAAATAGTATGTTTTAATAAATTATTTGGTTACGTGATTATATTTAGTATAGTTTTATCTAAAAAGGACAACTTTTAAATATTTTACCATTTTTATTTTTCTGAAAATAACTGAGGACGATGGTTCCTCCCCTTCCTCCTCTGATGAGACCCCACTGCAACCAAAGGACACCCAGCCAATTTGACACATTTGTGGGAAGCATTGGAGTCAATATGGGCCAGCATCCCTGTGGAACGCTTTCGACACCTTGTAGAGTCCATGCCCCGACGAATTGAGGCTATTCTGAGGGAGAAAGGGGAGGGTCCAACTCCATATTAGGAAGGTGTTCCAAATGTTTGGTATAATCAGTGGATATATCTGCCATTTAGCAGACACTTTTATCCAAAGGGATTTGCAGTCATGTGTACAAACACTTTACATATGGGTGGTCCCAGGAATCAAACCCACTACCCTGGTTTAACAAGCACTATACTCCACCAACTGAGCTACAGGACCACAAGGAATGATCAAGGAATGACACAGATAAACACACACAGCCTGAGTTTCAGAAATATAATTGAATCAAAGACTGTAACATTGAAACTGACATCCTTCATATTTAGTTACAAATATTATTTGTCACATGCGCTGAATACAACAGGTGTAGATCTTAACGTGAAATGCTTACTGACAAGCCTATAACCAACAACGTAGATAAGAAAAATAAGGGTTAAGAAAATATTCCCAAAATAAAAAGTTTTTAAAAGTAGCTCAGTGCCGAGGGGTAGCTCAGGCCTGAGCTACCCCTCGGTCCTGAGCTTCCTCAGTAATGAGGCACCCCTCAGTCCAGGTGGGCCCTTTGTTAGGGTTACTAGGCCAAGGTCGGCGACGAGGGTCGCCACTCAAATGACGCTAAGAAAGCGGACTAAGACTATGGTAGAGTGGCGTCCACGTCCCGCCACAGTGGACAGACGCCCACCCAGACCCTCTCCTTAAGTCTATGGTTGCCTAGATTGGTTGCCTAGATTGGTTCTCAATCAGAGGATATATATCAGAGGAGGTACCAGTACAGTGTCAATGTGGAGGCTATATACAGGAGGTACTAGTACAGAGTCAATATACAGGAGGTACCAGTACCGAGTCAATGTGGAGACTATATACAGGGGGTACCAGTACAGAATCAATGTGGAGGCTATATACAGGAGGTACCAGTACCGAGTCAATGTGGAGGCTATATACAGGGGGTACCAGTACAGAGTGGAGGCTATACAAGGGATGTTTACATACACTTAGGTTGGAGTCATTAAAACTCGGTTTTCAACCACTCCACAAATGTCTTGTTGACAAACTATAGTATATGCAAGTCTAAACACCATGGGACCACACAGCCGTCATACCGCTCAGGAAGAAGACTTGTTCTGTCTCCTAGAGATCAACATACGTTGGTGCGAAAAGTGCAAACCAGTCCCAAACAACAGCAAAGGACCTTGTGAAGATGCTGGAGGAAACAGGTACAAAAATATCTATATCCATAGTAAAATGAGTCCTATATCAACATAACCTGAAAGGCCGCTCAGCAAGGAAGAAGCCACTGAAGAAGGGCCTTGGTTAGGGATGTATCCTTGTTTTGAATCCCAGCCACCGTAGGAGGCCTTTTGCCTTTTGGTTGGCCGCCGTTGTAAATAAGAATTTGTTCTTAACTGACTTGCCAAGTTAAATAAAGGTTCAATAATAAATAAATAAAATAAAGTACAGAGAGATAATTGATGAAAACCTGCTCCAGAGCACTCAGGACCTCAGACTGGGGCAAAGGTTCACCTTCCAACAGAACAACAACCCTAAGCACACAGACAAAGGACAACGCAGAAGTGGCTTCGGGACAAGTCTCTGAATGTCCTTGTGTGGCCCAGCCAGAGCCTGGACTTGAACCCGATCGAACATCTCTGGAGAGACCTGAAAATAGCTGTGCAGCGACGCTCCCCATCCAACCTGACAGAGGTTGAGAGGATCTGCAGAGAAGAATGGGAAAAGAATGGGGAAAAATACAGGTGTGCCAAGCTTGTTCCTGTTAAGACACCTGGCCAGCTGAGTGCAGGTGGGCTCTCCTGTCAACATGAGGCTCCTGTTGCAGCCCTCAATGGCACATTGACAGATTTTCCACCTAGTCCTCTCTGGGATTCAAACAAGGGATCTTTCAGTTACTGGCCCAACACTGTTAACCGCTAGGCTACCTGCAGCAGGAGCCCCATGTTGACAGGAGAGCCCACCTGCATTCAGCTGGTCAGGGGCAGTGGTGCCCTGTAAGTAACAAATGTATCACTATCAGAGGGGTGTATTATGACATCAGATAGAACTACTCAGACATTCCAAATATCACTTGATTATCAGAGGGGTGTATTATGACATCAGATAGAACTACTCAGACATTCCAAATATCACCTGATTATCAGAGGGGTGTATTATGACATCATATAGAACTACTCAGACATTCCAAATCAGGCTTCATCCATATCATGAAGGTGGATATTGATCCAACCATTTCAAAAGTAATGACTGGGCTGACGGAAACAGTTTATGCCTGAACATTTTTATAAATGGCGACAGACGATATGTTAGTTCGTTTGACATGGTGGGTTGTGTCAGTAAAAACGTTTTAGTGAGAAATGCCGATGGAAACTCCTTTATGTACAAATATTTATATATATATATATATCCCACTAAAACTTGAGAAACCATGTAGTTTATTAGGCTGCAGATGAAATAAGTTATGAACTTCACAGAGTGGTGAAACTACATGTGATGAGCTTGATGATCAATTCCAATACATTTTGAGGGTCTTAATCTGGTGACATGATGACCGATGCTTGGTTGCCATTTGACAAATAAAATATTTGCTCTCATCCATAATAATCTCATCAATCGGGTAACAATGTTTATTCAACCAGTGGGAGCTTTGTAAATGCCCCCAGGAAAGTAAAACAAAGAACTCTTCATTGAGACAATGATAAATAGCAATCCGTGGGAGAGTTGTGGTGTATATTATAAAATAAGGATCTGCTGGAGTCCAAGTCAAACCAAGACTCTTTATTTCTGAGCTCAGAGAGAATAACAGAGTTACACAGTGCAGTGTAGACAGTCTGAATTCCTGAAGCATTGGGTGATGAGCAAATATCTTTATAGTTTCCTGTTCCTGGGCGGGACTTTATTCATACAAGGACACAGGTGTAAATTGGTTTGCAACACAGAATGATAGTCCCAAGAACAGGAGATTATAATAGGACAGTTTCACAAGGTTAGTCACATACTCAGTTATGTGGACACACATACAACTAACATTTTCCATTACACAGTCTGAACATTTTCATTTAATTAAATCATCAGTGGGCCAAAAATGCAAATGTCAACAATGGAACTAATGCATCACATCCAAATATCACTTGATTATCTGTAGTGCTGGAGGAATGACACACCCAGATAAACACACACAAAGAGTTTTAAAAAAGGACAATTTAAACACATGGAACCTGATCTACTCTATATTCAAACTGACAGACTCCATATTCAATTCATGTTTTCTAATAGAAACAAACAAATATATGTTTGAGTATACCCTGTACCATTTAATTTCATATGGTAAAGACAGGTAAACACATTGTCAGTCAACAATATAAGACAACGGGAGCACTGTGTATGTTCTCTGATGAATTTGAAGTCAATGTGATGTGAAATATCAATATACACGCTAAGAGAAGTCATTTCTCTCTCCTGTGTGGTTACTCTAAAGACGTTTAAGTGACTGTTATGAGTAAAATGTTTTCCCACAGTCTGGCCTTTTGTAAGCATTCTCCGCTGTGTGCAGTCTCATGTGTTCTTTCAGGCTTCCTAAATGGGCAAAAGCTTTGCACCCTGGGAGGAGTGGAAAGGCTTCAAGGCTTCTCCCCTGTGTGTATTCTCTCGTGTCGTTTCAGCCCCCCTGAACGGTTGAAACACTTTCCACACTGGGAGCAGTGGTAAGGCTTCTCACCTGTGTGTATTCTCTCATGATGTTTCAGGTTCCCTAAATTGTTAAAACTCTTTCCACACTGGGAGCAATGATAAGGCTTCTCCCCTGTGTGTATTCTCTCATGTCGTTTCAGCTCCTTTGACCGGATGAAACACTTTCCACACTGGGAGCAGTGGTAAGGCCTCTCCCCTGTGTGTATTCTCTCATGTTGTTTTAGGTTTCCTAAATTGTTAAAACTCTTTCCACACTGGGAGCAGTGGCAAGGCTTCTCCCCTGTGTGTATTCTCTCGTGTCGTTTCAGTTTCCCTAAATTGTTAAAACTATTTCCACACCGGGAGCAGTGATAAGGCTTCTCCCCTGTGTGTATTCTCTCGTGCAGTTTCAGATGCCCAGGCCGGTTGAAACACTTTCCACACTGGGAGCAGTGGTAAGGCTTCTCCCCTGTGTGTATTCTCTCATGAGCTTTCAGGTGTGCTTTCTGGTTAAAACTCTTTCCACACTGGGAGCAGTGGTAAGTCTTCTCCCCTGTGTGTATTTTCTCATGTTGTTTCACGTCCCATAACCGGTTACAACCCTTTCCACAGTGGGAGCACTGGTGTCGTCTTGCTGGTTTGGACTTCCCTGGCTCTGGTTCCTCTGAGTCTGGTCTTTCTCCTGCCAAAGACAAGTGTTTAAAAAAAATAAAATAGGGACCCGAATGAAACCACATGATAAAACAACCTTGCTACGAGAGTAACTCCTAATCAGATCTCTCAATAACCTGAGGCCAGTTTTAACAACCTTAGTGTGATTTTAAAACAAATGTAGAGCTTCCTGGTAATTACTGCTATGTTTACATTACTTATTTTATTCATCGTTGCTGGATTCCTATCAAGCATGTGGTTCTAAATACAGTATATCACAAAAGTGAGTACACCCCTCACATTTTTGTAAATATTTGAGTATATCTTTTCATGTGACAACACTGAAGAAATGACACTTTGCAACAATGTAAATTAGTGAGTGTACAGCTTGTTTAACAGTGTAAATTTGCTGTCCCCTCAAAATAACTCAACACACAGCCATTAATGTCTAAACTGCTGGCAACAAAAGTGAGTACACCCCTAAGTGAGAATGTCCAAATTGGGCCCAAAGTGTCAATATTTTGTGTGGCCACCATCATTTTACAGCACTGCCTTAACCCTCTTGGCAATGGAGTTCACCAGGGCTTCACAGGTTGCCACTGGAGTCTTCTTCCACTCCTCCATGACGACATCACGGAGCTGGTGGATGTTAGAGACCTTGCACTCCTCCACCTTCCGTTTGAGGATGCCCCATAGATGCTCAATAGGGTTTAGGTCTAGAGACATGTTTGGCCAGTCCATCACCTTTACCCTCAGCTTCTTTAGCAAGGCAGTGGTCATCTTGGAGGTGTGTTTGGGGTCGTTATCATGTTGGAATTCTGCCCCTCCGAAGGGAGGGGATCATGCTCTGCTTCAGTATGTCACAGTACATGTTGGCATTCATGCTTCCCTCAATGAACTGCAGCTCCCCAGTGCCGGCAGCACTCATGCAGCCCCAGACCATGACACTCCCACCACCATGCTTGACTGTAGGCAAGACACACGTCTTTGTACTCCTCACCTGGTTGCCGCCACACACGCTTGACACCATCTGAACCAAATAAGTTTATTGGTCGCATCAGACCACAGGACATGGTTCCAGTAATCCATGTCCTTAGTCTGCTTGTCTTCAGCAAACTGTTTGCGGACTTTCTTATGCATCATCTTTAGAAGAGGCTTCCTTCTGGGACGACAGCCATGCAGACCAATTTGATGCAGTGTACGGCGTATGGTCGGAGCACTGACAGGCTGACCCACCACCCCTTCAACCTCTGCAGCAATGCTGGCAGCACTCATACGTCTATTTCCCAAAGACAACCTCTGGATATGACGCTGAGCACGTGCACTCAACTTCTTTGGTCGACCATGGCGAGGCCTGTTCTGAGTGGAACCTGTCCAGTTAAACCACTGTATGGTCTTGGCCACCGTGCTGCAGCTCAGTTTCAGGGTCTTGGCAATCTTCTTATAGCCCAGGCCATCTTTATGTAGAGCAACAATTATTTTTCTCAGATCCTCAGAGAGTTCTCTGCCATGAGGTTCCATGTTGAACTTCCAGTGACCAGTCAGTATGAGGGAGTGTGAGAGCGATGACACCAAATTTAACACACCTGCTCCCCATTCACACCTGAGCCCTTGTAACACTAACGAGTCACATGACACCGGGGAGGGAAAATGGCTTAATTGGGCCCAATTTGGACATTTTCACTTAGGGGTGTACTCACTTTTGTTGCCAGCGGTTTAGACATTAATGGCTGTGTTGAGTTATTTTGAAGGGACAGCAAATGTACACTGTTATACAAGCTGTACACTCACTACTTTACATTGTAGAAAAGTGTAATTTCTTCAGTGTTGTCACTAAAAGATATACTCAAAAATTTACTAAAAATGTGAGGGGTGTACTCACTTTTGTGATATACTGTCTATAACTTTCATAGCTGTATGATACAGAATGTGACCTACACACTTCCTTCGCTGATGTCATATAAATGTACAAGCAAGTCTCTTCTTCTTATTGGTGTCCTTGCCACCCATTCTGAAACTAACTGCAGCTCTATGTTAAGATTTGCAGTCATTTCAGTCGCTTTAGTAGCTGACGTGTACAGTGTTGTGTCATCCGCATACATAGACTCACTGGCTTTACTCAAATGTCGTTGGCATGCTGTTGGTAAAGATTGAAAAAAAGAAGGTGCCAAACAGCTGCCCTGGGGAATTCCTGATTCTACCATGATTTTGTTGTACAGGCTCCCATTAAAGAACACTGTGAACACTGTGCTGTTAGACAGGTAGCTCTGGGGTGGCAGGTAGCCTAGCGGTTAGAGCGGTAGGCCAGTAACCGAGAGATTGCTGGATCAAATCTCTGAGCTGCAAAGGTAAAACTCTGTCGTTCTGCCCCTGAACAAGGCAGTCCTAGGCCGTCCTTGAAAAAAAGAATTTGTTCTTAACTGACTTGCCTAGTTACATAAAGGTTACATTTAAAAAAATAACTCTTTATCCACAATATAGCAGGGGGTGTAAAAGCCATACGTTTTTTTCAGCAGCAGACTACGATCGATAATGTCAAAAGCCACACTGAGTCAAACAAAACAGCCCCAACAATATTTGTATCATCAATTTCTCTCAGCCAATCAGTCATTTGTAAGTGCTGTGCTAGTTGAATGAACTTCCCTATAAGCTGAAAGTCTATATTTGTTTACTGTAAAATAGCATTGTATCTGGCCAAACACCATTTTTTAGGGTTGGTAACAGGTTGATTACAGTCCTCCTTTAAGACTCCATAATGGTTCATCATTAGATGCTACAGTCCTCCTTTAAGACTCCATAATGCTTCATCATTAGATGCTACAGTCCTCTAAGTCTACACCATGTTTAGAATGTGTCTGGAAGCATTATTCTATCTATTCTACTCTCATCCTTTCGGATTTAATAATATTTAATAATAATAATAACAATGTTATAATAGGTAATAACTAACTTTAATAACTAGGGTTAATACCTGCCTGGCGCACCAACAAAATCTTCATATTTACCCCCCACCGCTACAGAATTAGCGTAGTAGGCCATGTAACTTAAGGTGATCAGAAATATTTAGGACTAACTTATTCCTTGACACCCATTCTGAAACTAACTGCAGCTCTATGTTAAATGTTGCAGTCATTTCAGTCGCTGTAGTAGCTGACGTGTACAGTGTTGAGTCATCCGCATACATAGACACACTGGCTTTACTTAAATGTCACTGGCATGTTGTTGGTAAAGATTGAAAAAAGAAGGTGCCAAACAGCTGCCCTGGGGAATTCCTGATTCTACCTTGATTTTGTTGTACAGGCTTCCATTAAAGAACACTGTGTTCTGTTAGACAGCTGTTGGGGAATAATCACAATTGGTTGGTAACATAGGTAAGATGTTTTATATTCATCATATGTTTGTAAGTTACTTCTCATCAGAATGTTATTTTTGTATAATACTGTGGCGGGGTTGCAGTATCTGTTCTATGTCAAGACTAAGTTGTTTGGGCCGGAGAGAGGGGAGAGGTTAAGCGTGTATCTCTTGGCTCCACAAAATCTGTGTGCCAGTCAGTGTGTCTCTGTGATCTTGTCAAGATAGGATGGATTTGATATATGCCTGGAGGATTGGTTTATGGTTCTGAGTTTGAGAAAAGAACATGTTTTAGGAGACAAAGCTGAACGATGAATTATGCCGATAATGCTGTGTTATCCTATGCTGTCTCACTAGGGAACACACTTTCTAGTGGGCTTAAATAGAAGATAATGCGAATAGAACTGGCAATATCAGCTGCTATTATCCTCAATCATTTTCCATCCACGTTGTCAGACACCAGAAACATGTCATTGTTGATTTTTTTGCCCACAATTTTCATAGTGTAGTTTCTTCTTTTTATTCAGTTTAGTCACATGATGTCTCAATTTGCAATAGGTTTGCCAATCAGTTATTCAGCCAGACCTATATGCCATCTCTTTTGCCTCCCTCTTCATCATACCATTTTTAATTTCCTCATCAATCCACGTGGATTTAACAGTTTTTACACTTAATTGGTGCATGCTTATTAGTAACTGGGAAAAGCAATTTCATAAACGTGTCAAGGGCAGTGTCTGGTTGCTCGTCATTACACACCACGGACCAACAAATATTGTTTCCATTGTTGGAATCGGCTAAACTTGGAACATGGAGACATTAAAGAAGTGATAGGAAGTGAAAGAGACTGGGTGTTATGTCAGAAGTTAATGGTTCTCTGAAGAAAGACAGGTGGCTTCGGAATGTGTTGGGTGGACGAGAGGAGAGCAAAGTGTTAAACAGGGGAGACAGATGAATATCTGTGGATTAGATGAAGGAGAGGTTGAGGTCAGGACAGATTCTCATCAGGGAGATAAAGGTCTGGTATCCTGTTACCCTCTTTACTCTCTTCCTGTGGAACCATAAGATGTAAGGATTGGAGAGAAGGAGGAGTGTCTTAAGTGGGATATATGTCTGGATGGAACAAATGTTGGGTTGTCTGAATTACAGATGTACAGAACATTTGGGAGTAATTCAACTTGGTTAAAGCTTCTCTAGTGTTCGTGAGTTATTTACTGTGAAAAAAAAAGAACCTAATAACATCAACAACATAGGAATCACCACAAACAATTGTATGATCTCTTATATAGAACATTAGGCCCGGCCTTTTGGAACTTTGGTTTTCCTAGATATGACTACTATATTGTGATCACAACATCCGATGAATCTGAAGACTGCTTTCAAACAAATTTCTGCAGCAATAGTAAAGATATGATCAAAATATGATTCAATTCCTCTACTGTTTGTAATTACCCTGGTAGGTTGATTGATAACCTGAACAAGGTTGCAGGCACAGGTTACAGTTTGAAGCTTTCTCTTGAGTAGGCAGCCTGATCACAGCTTTCCTCCAGTATTAGTTAATTAATTAACAGTGTCTAGAGTTTAGTTTGCCTGTTCAACAGTCTTGTAAAGACAGGGGGGGTTGACTGGGACAGGCAATGTAACATCCATAATGTTTTAAGGATAAGTTTTTGTAAAACAAGCACCTTACATTGGATCATCTTGAAACTTTCTCTCCAAAGCTGACTTTAATCAAGGTTTTATATGGTCTATTGGTTCCTCTCTTTTCATTGGCAGAATCCTTTTTCAGTGTTATGATATTCATAACATCCATATCCACCAGTCTATCTTCCTGAAAATGAACAGAACAGTGCTGGTTGTCCTGGTAACAGATACCAATGAATATATCTATTTATTTGTTCAAACTGAACTACAGCACTTACTTTGAGTCAAATCTGATCCTTTCCGCTCTTCTCCTCCTCCCACAGTTCCACTCAGCCCCATTGTTCTCCTGCAGTCCACCAGCAGCACAGACAACCTCTTCATACCCAGCAGTAAGGTGCTAACAGGAGAGGCATGACACGGGGATTCCGGGAGGGTGGAAGGGCTAGTGTTGTCCTGGTAACCATAAAGAGGGGACACAGACACATATCATTATGGATGCTGATGTCACTGTTGTCATGAAGTGCTCTACAGGAACCCATCCCAGACCCCAATAGAGAAAGCTGTATGCTAGACCAGACCAAGCTGTATGCTAGACCAGACCAAGCTGTCTGCTAGACCAGACCAAGCTGTACCATCTGGTGTTCTGATCTGGAGAGACTCTTCTCTTCCTCGTCAGCATCAGGATGTTGTTGAGGCTTCCCAGAGGATCCACGATAGTCATGTGTCTCTCCTGTGTGAATGAGAACATCAAACAGATGGTAAACTTATGACCATCTATTGCAATCATAGAGTCTTACAAGAGGCATGCATATGTCTAAAATGGCCACTTTCATCATGATTTCCTAAAATATTGTTTGTGATGCAAATGTAAAAGGGTCGTTCCATAAAATGGGTGGCCTTTGTTATTTTAAGTAGAAACTATGCACCAATATATGCACCAATTTTAAAAGCCTGTTATATTAGATGAGGGGAACTTTAATATAGGCCATGGCATGGAGAATTCAATACATCGAATTGAAAAGTCCCTAAAATATATGAACCAATGGCAGATTGACCCTTTAACAATTCCTACAGTACTGAACATATTCAAGTGTAGAACTTCAGTAGAATGCCCCTTAAAAACCACACATTAGTTCAACAACGGCATAGTTTGTGTCCCTGTTGAAGACAGTACTCACTGGTGTTAATCTGATATTCTGTCTCTTCCTCTTTCACTCCCAAAACGTCTTCCTCCTTCACCTTTATTGAGATAGCATCCTCTTCCTCTCTAAACGGTTCTTTCTCTTCTTTCACTATAACAGCCTCCTCTTCCTCCTTTTTCATTCTGAAAGATTCTTTCTCCATACAGCCGACCCCCTCTTCATTAGCAAGGGAGGAGTAGTTTAGTGAGCTCATGGTCAGGGATGTTAGCTAGCTAGCTAGCATTAGCGTCTAGCCTAGTGCTAGGCTCAGTATCAATCTTTAACACGTTTGCAAATTGAACCAGTTGATACGTCAACCGAAACTTGTTTAAAACACTGAGATTAGACAATGTACATTAACACGGTCTAAAACGTCAATCTTTCAGTTGTATGTTGGCTAGCAAGCTACCGATGTGGTTGAAAGAGTTGGCGCCTTGTTGTTCCTGAAGAAGCGTCCGTCAAGTCCATTATACGTCATACAAGAAGAGTCAACTGAAAGACGCTCGTCGCCATCTGCTGACTGGAGTGGGTAACGCAGTTTGGAAACAATAGTTACAACACCTTTTGTATTGGAAAGAACGTCATCATTATTTAACAATAAGCTGATACATTTTTTCTTCCAAATAATACGTTCCTGTACACAGACGTAGAAGCTCAATATGAATATGTAGATGATTAATAAATACTTATATGAATAGGTAGTGTGTTGATATACATTTTCTCTGTTAATTTTTCACATTATTTTTTATCTACATGTGACCATACTATTCCCTTAAAGCCACGCTCTATAAGATACACATCATCCTGTAAACAACAGAACAAATGCATCACATGCAAATAGCACTTGGTTATCTGTAGTGCTATACAATTGGTAGACAAAACATTAAGAACAGCTGCTCCTTCCATGACTTAGAAAGACTAGGTGAATCCAGGCTAAAGCTATGATCCCTTACTGATGTCACTAGTTAAATCCACTTCAATCTGTGTAGATGAAGGGGGGAAACAGGTTAAATAAGGATTTTTAAACCTTGAGACATGAGACATGGATTGTGCATGTGTGCCATTTAGAGAGTTAATGGGGAAGACAAAATATTTAAGTTACTTTGCACGGGGTATGGTAGTAGGTGCCAGGCGCACCGGTTTGTGTCAAGAACTGCAACGCTGCTGGGTTTTTCAGCTCAACAGTTTCCCATGTGTACCAAGAGTGGTCCACCACCCAAACAGTGGTGGTTAGTGCCGTTTAAGATGAGGCAGGATGATTTTTTTTTTCATGAGCATGGCCTTAATTCTATTACAGCATATTGGACGACTGTCATTCATATTTCACTCACCCTGTTCAATGTAACAGCAATAGGTTTAGGCTACTACATGATACTCTAATTGTCCCTATACCCATCATGAGGTAGCAATCTAGTTTCTATTTACATTTCTTTGATTTGTCAACTAAAGTTAATTTAACATGAAATCAACACAAAATGTCACCAGTCATTGGATTTAGGTTGCAAGTTGGGTGAAACACAAAATGTTACCAGTCATTGGATTTCGGTTGCTGGTTGGGTGAAACACAAAATGTTACCTGTGGAAACAATGTTTATTCAATCAGTGGGAGGCCTGTAAATTCAGGAAAGTGGAACGAGGAACTCTTCTTTGAGACAATGATAAACAGCAATCCTTGGGAGAGTTGTGGTGGATATTATAAAATAAGGATCTGCTGGAGTCCAAGTCAAACCAAGATTCTTTATTTCTGAGCTCAGAGAGAATAACAGAGTTACACAGCGCAGTGTAGACAGTCTGATTTCCTGAAGTATTGAGTGACTAGCACATATCTTTATAGTTTCCTGTTCCTGGGAGGGACTTTATTCATACAAGGACACAGGTGTAAATTGGTTTGCAACACAGGATGATACTCCCAAGAACAGGAGCTTATAATAGGACAGTTTCACAAGGTTAGTCACATACTCAGTTATGTGGACACACAAACAATTAACATTTTCCATTACAGAGTCTGAACATTTTCATTTCATTAAATCATCAGTGGGCCAACAATGCAAATGTCAACAATGGAACTAATGCATCACATCCAAATATCACTTGATTATCTGTAGTGCTGGAGGAATGACACACCCAGATAAACACACACAGAGTTTAAAAAAAGGACCATTTTAAACACATGGAATCTGATCTATCCTACATTTGAACACAAGGAAACTGATGTACATTATATTCAAACTGAAATACTCCATATTGTCATGATGTGGCCTTTTCTGGGTATAGATTGTGGCTTCCCCCTCTCCTACATCCAGGTTCTGTTATCTCGGGTCGTAAATACCTGGCGGAGACTCTCTCCCCCTTTTCATACAGAGAGAGACCACAGAGTGAACAAAGGAATTCACGTGGCCGAACTCCTAAATCCCCAAAATGGCAAAATTAAACTATTTGTCCACCTTTGAGAGTGTGGGAAGGGTCTGTGGACTCTTAAGGGACAGTTATGTTGAGTGTGTTTCATTTGGTGACCTCAGAGAGGACAGGAAACACACATAACTATGTCTCAATGTGTACATTTCTCAATTATCGGGTTTGCATCTAATTCTTGTATAAAATGAATGAGTAAAGATGCAACTATTTATGAAATGATGTAATGTGATGTTAAACCTTTAATGTGATAGAATTGTATTCCTTTAAAAGTGTAACTAAGTCATTGGTCCGTCCCCGAGGGCACAGACATGATCTGGTGTCATGGAACCGCCTATCCTATTGTTACGAATAAAAGTCCCTCCTAAGAAAAAATCCTCTTCAGACTGAGCGCTGTGATTGCGAATAGTTTAGAAAACGCATACATCGGTGTAAGCCGAATACTTATTTTCCACAATAATTTGCAAATAAATTCATAAAAAATCCTACAATGTGATTTTCTGGATTTTTTTCTTCTCATTTTGTCTGTCATAGTTGAAGTGTACCTATGATGAAAATTACAGGCCTCTCTCATATTTTTAAGTGGGAGAACTTGCACAATTGGTGGCTGACTAAATACTTTTTTGCCCCACTGTATGTACATTTCCGACTTCAACTGTACTATCAACTGTGTGTAATGAACCCTTTTGTCTACCCCGCTTCTTTCTCAGTCCCACTTCCCTTTGTCCACCAAGCCGTCATATCGCCTTAGCCCAGTAGGGAATCTGCCCTATCATTCGTTAGTAACCAGTATCTACTGTTTGTTTCTCAGTCCACACCCACTTCCCTTTGTCCACCAAGCCCAGTAGGGAATCTTCCCTATCATTCGTTAGTAACCAGTATCTACTGTTTGTTTGCGCATTTCTGTGATTATTTAGTTAGTTAATAAATGATTAAGCCAATTGGTGTATGGATGATTTATTTAAAAAAAGGCTGGGTTCGTGCAGATAACCAACAATTTACGACGTTTGGAATGAGACTGATGTGAGTTAAAGAATAATTCATTAATATAAAATGAATTGAAAAGATAATAAAATATCAGAAGAGTTACATTGGGAAAAGTATAACTTTGTAATCTGAAGTCTTTCCGTGGTGCCCCGACTTCCTAGTTAATTAAATGTACATGATTGGTTTAATCACGTAATAATAATTACAGAGAATTGACTTAATAAAATAAGTCTTCACTTTTAATGATGGCAAAGACACGACAATATTCAATTCATATTTTCTAATAAAAACACACAAATGTATTTTTGAGTATACTTTGTACCATTCAATTTCATGTGGTATAAACAAGTAAACACATTCTCAGTCAACAATATAAGACAATTGGGAGCACTGTGTATGTTCTCTGATGAATTTTAAGTCATTGTGATGTGAAATATACATTTACACACAAGGAGAAGTCATTATTCTCTCCTGTGTGGATTCGCACATGTTTTTTACACTACTGATGAGTAGAATGCCTTCCCCCCAGTCTGAACATTTGTAAGGCATCTCCCCCGTGTGCGGTCTCATGTCTTCTTTCAGGTGTCCTAATGGGGTAAAAACGCATTGCACGCTGGGATCAGTGGTAAGATTTCTCCCCTGTGTGAATTCGCTCGTGCTCTTTCAGGCTTCCTGACCGGCTAAAACTCTTTCCACACTGGGCGCAACGGAAAGGCTTCTCCCCTGTGTGTATTCGCAAATGATCTTTGAGGGTGTCTAACCGCTTAAAACTCTTTCCACACTGGGAGCAATGGTGAGGCTTCGCTCCTGTGTGTATCCTCTCATGTCTTTTCATGTTAACTAAATGGTTAAAACTCTTTCCACAATGGGAACAGTAGTAAGGCTTCTCCCCTGTGTGAATTCGCTCATGAGCTTCCAGCTTAACTAACGCCGTAAAACTCTTTCCACACTGGGAGCAGTGGTATGGCTTCTCCCCTGTGTGTATTCTCCCATGTCTTTTCATGTTTCCTAACTGGTTAAAACTATTTCCACACTGGCCGCAATGGTATGGCTTCTCTCCTGAGTGTATTCGCTCATGAGCTTTCAGGCTTCCTAACAGGCTAAAACTCTTTCCACACTGGCCGCAATGGTATGGCTTCTCTCCCGTGTGTATTCGCTCATGAGCTTTGAGGCTTCCTAACCGGCTAAAACTATTTCCACACTGGGTGCAATGGTACGGCTTCTCTCCTGTGTGTGTCCTCTCAGGTCTTTTCAGGCTTCCTAACTTGATCTGGGAGCAGAGGTGTCGTCTTGATGTTGTGGAGGTCTTTGGTTCCTCCAAGTTTGGTTTTCCTCCTGCCAAAGACAGTGTTTATATAAAAAGAGACCAGAATGAAACCTCCACTCTCCAATTTTGTGTAAATTTGTTTACATTGCTTTGCCAAGATAATCCATCCACGTGACAGGTGTAGCATATCAAAAAGCTGATTAAACAGCATTACACAGGTGTACCTTGTGCTGGGGACACTAAAAAGCCACTCTAAAATGTACAGTTGTCACACAACACAATGCCACAGATGTCTCAAGTTTTGAGGGAGTGTGCAAATGGATTGGGGACTGCAGGAATATCCACTGGAGCTGCTACCAGAGAATTGAATGTTGCATTCTCTACCATCAGCCGCCTCCAATGTCTTTTTATAGAATTTGGAAGTCCGTCCAACAGGCCTCACAACCGCAGATCAAGGACCTCCACATCGTCTGAGATCAGCCACCCGGACATCTGATGAAACTGAGGAGTATTTATCCTTGAGGACTATTTAACAAAGCCCTTTTGTGGGGAAAACTAATTCTGATTCGATGGGCCTGGCTCCCAAGTGGGTGGGCTTTACGCCCCAACAGACCCACCAATGGCTGCGCCCCTGCCCAGTCATGTGAAGTCCATAGATTAGGGCCTAATAAATGTATTTACGTTGACTACTTTCCTAATTTGAACTGTAAATCATTGAAATTGTTGTTTTCATACCTGTTCAGTATGTACATACAGTGAGGAGAACAAGCATTTGATACACTGCCGATTTTGCAGGTTTTCCTACTTACAAAGCACGTAGAGGTCTGTCATTTTTTTAATCATAGGTACACTTCAACTGTGAGAGACGGAATCTAAAACTAAAATCCAGAAAATCACTTTTTAAGTATTTAATTTGCATTTTATTGCAGGACATAAGTATTTGATCACCTACCAACCAGTAACAATTCCGGCTCTCACAGACCTGTTAGTTTTTCTTTAAGAATCCCTCCTGGGGCCTGTTGCACAAAAGTAGAATTAAGACATCCGGGATAAATGACTCAGCTGAGCTCAATGAAGCCAAAACATGTGCGTCCAGGCTTAATTGGTTGCACAAAGACCAAGCCAGGATGAGCAGACACGGATTCATTAAGCCAGGTGAAACCAATCCTGGATAGGTGCGCGCTCACGGCTCACTCAAATAGACCCCGCCACAGATCACAGATTAACTGATTTACCATGGCAACTAGAGCCGCGTACTTTTCCCCGTCGGAAGCACAAATCCTCATGGAGGCATACGAGGAGGTAAAAGATATAATTAAGAAGAAAGGCAACACCGCCACAGTGATAAAGCAAAGAGAAAAAGCGTGGCAAAGTATTGCAGACCGCCTGAATGCGTAAGTAGTGCACAATTACACACTCACCGCTCCGCTGAAACATCACAATTACAATTCAAATATTTAATTCACATCTCCAAAAATGCAGTTGTACTGTAATTATGAAACGGTTTAATTTTTTATTGAAATGCACTGCAGATATGAGTGAAATTGTGTAAAGTAACTCCATCACACTGTATAAAGCTATGATAAATTTGTTGATATTTTTACTGAAAACAAGACAAAAATACCAAGTAATTTTTTGCAGTGTGACTCCATTAAATGTGTGTGTGTGTGTGTGTGTGTGTGTGTGTAGATTAAACATGAACGGGCCAAAACGGACATGGCAGCAGGTCAAAATCAAATACAAGAACATTCTGCAGAATGGTATGGTCCCTGACTAATATTTAACAAAGCACAAGCATATATTGTACCCAGAAGGTGCCTGCTCACACATTGTCTGTACTGTTTTAGCAGTGAAAAAGAATACCCACAGACAAGGCACGGGTGGTGGGTCACCAAAGGCTGACCTTACCCCAGCAGAGGACATGGCCTTGGAGCTAAAATAAAGGCAGGCCCGTCTTAGAGGGGATCCCTGGGGGGAAAGAGACGAGCATAGGTTCCTCCCAAGATGCCACCCGCTTCATTCAAGGTATGTCCTTCCATCTCTACATGGGATACAACCACATTCATATTGAATCAATTTGGACTGTCTGACTTTGGTTTACCTATTGCCTTGCAGTGTCTGGCAGCACTGTGTTCCTGTTAGAGCCACCAGCACAAGCACCAGACCAGATCCAGTGAGTACTCCATCAAAGGCATACTGTAGGCCTGGCATGTCTTGTCTACTAGCTTCAATATGAATCCGATTAAATGTGATAGGGTGAAGGCCCCAGTGCAGCAGCAACAGCACATGATGGAGACGATGATGAGGAGGAGACCATCTCTCTGGATTCCAGAAGGCATGAGGTATCATGTTAAGACTGTGAAAGTACTATTTACTCTACAATGGTGAGGAGTCCTCATCAAAATCAAAAAATCTAATTTCTTTTACAGGACCCAGATGCTATACAGTGGGAAAACCAGCCTGGCAACATAGTGCGTATTAATAAAAGGACACCACATCCTGCCAAATTCCAGCTGCGCTAATTGTATTGTGTTCACAGAGCTCACAAGCTATCAGAAAGTTGTATGGCAACCACCTCCGGCGCCAAATAGAACTGGCAGACATAGACATTCAGTACAAGAAGAAAAAGATGGAAAATCTTGCACTGGAGTTCGAAATAAAAAAGAGGACAATTAGGAAACTGGACCTTGAAATAAAAAAACTTGAGAGGGAGGTGAGATATGCCTTCAATGTACACTGTATGCTAACTGTAACACAAATGTATTAATCATTATTTTTCTTTCCTCCCCCAGCTCCAAGAAGATGACACAGCTCAAAATAAAAATTAGGTATATTCTCGTAAAGTCAAGTGAGCCATGACATATGAGCTCTTATTGTGAGCACACAGGACGGTGGCATCTTTCTAAGGTTTTTTTTATTTTCCCAGCAATCAGTACAACCAAGTCATCGTTATAAGGCATCGCCCTCTTTTGCCCACCCCCCCAGCACCAGGTGTGGCCACTAGCCTATATGAAGGCCCAAAATTGTGTGTTCCTTTCTGCTCTGACAATGGCATGCCCATTCGTGCGAGATGTGGTGGATGAAGAAGCACTTGTGCTGAGGAGAGCCTTCAGGCGAGAAAGGGTCTTCAGGGACCGGTTGGACCCACTGGCCTTCCCTGATGACCATCTATATGAAAGATACAGGTTTTCTGCAGATGGCATCAGGTATCTATGCAGACTACTGGGTCCCAGGATTAAGCACCGCACTGCACGGAGCCATGCACTGAGTGTGGAGCAAATGGTTTGTGTGGCCTTGTGCTTTTTTGCTAGTGGAGCCTTCCTGTACTCAGTGGGGGATGCAGAACAGCTGAACAAGGCCACAATTTGCCGCACAATAAGGAGTGTGTGTCTGGCTATCAAAGCATTAGCAGATGTCTTCATCTCCTTCCCTGGCCACAGAAGACTCTGTGACATCAAAGAGGAGTTCTATAGGATTGCAGGTAAGAGGATCTACAAATTACAGGACAACTGTTAACACATAGTGTTAACAACCAATGTCATTGGTGCAGTGGACTGCACACACATAAGGATAAAAGCCCCCTCAGGTGCCCATGAGGCCGATTTTGTGAATAGGAAATCCTTTCACAGCATTAATGTTCAGGTGAACATAACTTTTTGATATTGTCCATTGACGAACACTCTGCATTGCCAGTGATGTGCATTGATTGGTGTAATATTCCTCATCTTATGATTTCAGATGGTCTGCAATGCTGACTGTGTGATCAGCAATGTTGTGGCAAAATGGCCTGGCTCAGTCCATGACTCCAGAATCTTTCGGGCCTCTGAAATCTATCAGTGCCTATCACAAGGTAAGCCACACAACCCCTATTTATAACCATCATGGCTGTGTCAAGAATATCACTGTGTTTATGAGGTAGTAATGATGAGATTTTGTGTTGACAGGTGAATTCTCTGGTGTGTTGCTGGGAGACAGGGGGTATGGCTGCCAGCCTTTTCTCCTGACACCTTTCACAGACCCCCAGGAAGCACAGCAGGCCTACAACCATGCCCATGCCAGGACCAGGGCCAGAGTTGAAATGACCTTTGGCCTCCTGAAGGCACGCTTTCACTGCCTTCACAAATTAAGGGTCAGCCCTGTTAGGGCATGTGATATTACTGTGGCTTGTGCTGTCCTCCACAATGTGGCCTGCCTGAGGAAGGAGAGGGCCCCCAGAGTGCCACCAGCCATGGACTGGGACAATCCGGCAATCTTCCCTGATGACGACAGTGGTCGGCTGCTGAGGGACCAATATGTGTTGAATTATTTTAGTTAGTATGTGTGCTTTCAATTTTGGTTAAATATGTCCTGCGGTGGCAGAGGAATTTGGGTTTTTTTGGGTTCGTTTTTTGACGAATTTGGCCTCTTATGATTGTGCGGTATACTGTGTGTAATACAAGGCTGCAGGGAGGCTACTGCATCCATTCATTTGTCTGTTCAGTTGATGTGTATGGATTTGTCCTGCATTTATTTTAGTGTGCAGACATGCAGGGTGTGTTATATACAGACCTTTGAATGTGTATGTATAATATGCTTGGATTCTGTGCTTTCCATCTTGTAGAGTCACTGTGACTTCAGTTTCGAAAGGAGCTGATGGTTTACCTGCTTTGTTTTGTCCTTATTCAATAAAGGAACATAATGTTACACATTGTGTTTTTATATTCATATGGAATGTGTATTTGTTTATATGACAGAGTACTAGGGCCACACTGAAGAAAAAGGATAAAGTCATAAATTTATGAGGCTGGTTCTTTCTGCAGAAAAGCTACATATTGTTTTTACAGTTTTGATACTTATGACAATGTGATACTTAATATTCTGGCACATCAGCATGTCTTTGTTTATGAAACCATACTGAAGTACAATTTCACGAAATGCCCCACATCTGTCATTTTAACTGTCCTCCTTTAAAACAACTGGTTACAATATTATGACTTGTGTTTTTTTCCCCTCTGTGGCCCTAATATTCTATCATTTTATATATAGCATTATAGTCTATGGGAAACTGTACATTATCTAATGATAGCAACATCATCTAAAAATCATCTTTTATCCAAAATCATTGAAATTAATGATCACAAACGTTTAAATAATAACAGTGGGTCTAGTTATATGTGATAACAATGTATAGTGAGCAGTGAAATAACTATTGGTTTCCATTTGTGGTGACTGCTGACTGACATTAGGGATGAGATTAAATAGATCCTGGAATTTAGCCTGGTCTGGAGCAGGCTAGCTCCACAGAATAAATCTCCATGGTAATTTATACCATAACATATCCTCCTGCCCCCTATCCATCTTTAGTGCAACCGGATTACGGATCAATTGAGCCAGGATCACCAAGATATCCTGGCTTAATCCCTTATCCTAGTTTTGTGCAACAGGCCCCTGGTCTCCACTCATTACCTGTATTAACTGCACCTGTTTGAACTCGTTACCTGTATAAAAGACACCTGTCCACACAGTCAATCAAACAGACTCCAACCTCTCCACAATGGCCAAGACCAGAGAGGGTGTAAGGACATCAGGGATAAAATTGTAGACCTGCACAGGGCTGGGATGGGCTACAGGACAATAGGCAAGCAGCTTGGTGAGAAGGCAACAACTGATGGCGCAATTGTTAGAAAATGGAAGAAGTTCAAGATGACGGTCAATCACCCTCGGTCTGGGGCTCCATGAAAGATCTCACCTTGTGGGGAATCAATGATCATGAGGAAGGTGAGGGATCACCCCAGAAATACACGGCAGGACCTGGTCAATGACCTGAAGAGAGCTTGGACCACAGTCTCAAAAAGAACCATTAGTAACACACTATGCCGTCATGGATTAAAATCCTGCAGCGCACGCAAGGTCCCCCTGCTCAAGCCAGCGCATGTCCAGGCCCGTCGGAAGTTTGACAATGACCATCTGGATGATCCAGAGGAGGAATGGGAGAAGGTCATGTGGTATGATGAGACAAAAATAGAGCTTTTGGGTCTAAACTCCACTCGCCGTGTTTGGAGGAAGAAGAAGGATGAGTACAACCCCAAGAACACCATCCCAACCGTGAAGCATGGAGGTGGAAACATCATTCTTTGGGGATGCTTTTCTGCAAAGGGGACAGGACGACTGCACTGTATTGAGGGGAGGATGGATGGGGCCATGTATCGCGAGATCTTGGCCAACAACCTCCTTCCCTCAGTAAGAGTATTGAAGATGGGTCGTGGCTGGGTCTTCCAGCATGACAATGACCCGAAACACACAGCCAGGGCAACTAAGGAGTGGCTCCGTAAGAAGCAACTCAAGGTCCTGGAGTGGCCTAGCCAGTCTCCAGACCTGAACCCAATAGAAAATCGTTGGAGCGAGCTGAAAGTCCGTATTGCCCAGCGACAGCCCTGAAACCTGAAGGATCTGGAGAAGGTCTGTATGGAGGAGTGGGCCAAAATCCCTGATGCAGTGTGTGCAAACCTGGTCAAGAACTACAGGAAACATATGATCTCTGTAATTGCAAACAAAGGTTTCTGTACCAAACATTAAGTTATGCTTTTCTGATGTATCAAATACTTGTGTCATGCAATAAAATGCAAATGAATTACTTAAAAATCATACAACGCGATTTTCTGGATTTTTGATTTAGATTCCGTCTCTCACAGTTGAAGTGTACCTATGATAAAAATTACAGATCTCTAAATGCTTTGTAAGTAGGAAAACCTGCAAAATCGGCAGTGTGTTAAATACTTGTTCTCCCCACTGTGTATAGAGAACCAGTCAAAGGTGGACACACCTACTCATTCAAGGGTTTTTCTTTATTTTTCAAAACTATTTTCTACATTGTAGAATAATAGTGAAGACATCAAAACTATGAAATAACACAAATGGAATCACATAGTAAACAAAAAAAAGTGTTAAACAAATCAAAATATATTTTATATTTGAGATTCTTCAAAGTAGCCACCCTTTGTCTTGATGACAGCTTTGCACACTCTTGGCATTCTCTCAACCAGCTTCATGAGGTAGTCATCTGGAAAGCATTTCAATTAACAGGTGTGCCTTGTTTAAATATTAATTAGAGTTTTTCCTTCTTAGTGCGTTTGAGCCAATCAGTTGTCTTGTGACAAGTTAAAGGGGTATACAGAAGACAGCCCTATTTGGTAAAAGACCAAGTCCAAATGGCTCAAATAAGCAAAGAGAAACAACAGTCCATCATTACTTGAAGACATGGTCAGTCAATACTGAATATTTCAAGAACATTGAAACTTTCTTTAAGTACAGTCGCAAAAAACATCAAAAGCTACGATGAAACTGGCTCTCATGAGGACCTCCACAGGAAAGGAAGACCCTCAGAAAATGCAGCCCAAATAAATGATTTACAGAGTTCAATTAAGAGACACATCTCAACATTAACTGTTCAGAGGAGACTGTGTGAATCAAGAAGCATGAGCAATGGACCGGTGGAAATCTGTCCTTTGGTCTGATGAGTCCAAATTTGAGATTTCCGGTTCCAACCGACATGTCTGTGAGACGCAGAGTAGGTGAACGGATGATCTCCACATGTGTGTTTCCCACCGGGAAGCATTGATGAGCATTCATGAGTGATGGTGCTTTGCTGGTGACACTGTTTGTGATTTATTTAGAATTCAAGTCACACTTAACCAGCATCGCTACCACAGCATTCTGCAGCGATACACCATCCCATCTGGTTTGTGCTTAGTGGGACTATCATTTGTTTTTCAACAGGACAGTGACCCAACCAGAACCAGGCTGTGTAAGTGCTATTTGACCAAGAAGGAGAGTGATGGAGTGCTACATCAGATGACCTGGCCTTCACAATCACCCAACCTCAACCCAAATTGAGATGAATTGAGATGAGTTGGACCGCAGAGTGACGGAAAAGTAGCCAACATGTGCCCAGCATGTGGGAACTCCTTCAAGACTGTTGGAAAAGCATTCCAGGTTAAGCTGGTTGAGAGAATACCAAGAGTGTGCAAAGTTGTTTTTGTTTTAGTCGGGGACAGCCCTATTGGGAACAGATACCAATGGGCAGATCTATTTTATTTGTTCAAACTACAGCACTTACTTTGACGTGTCAAATCTGATCCTTTCTTCTCTTCTCCTCCTCTCACAGTTCCACTCAGCCCTGTTGTTTTCCTGCAGTCCACCAGCAGCACAGACAACCTCTTCATACCCAGCAGTAACGTGCTACCAGGAGAGGCACGATACAGGGACTCCGGGAGGGAGGAAGGGCTAGCGTTGTCCTGGTAACCATAAAGAGGGGACACAGACACATATCATTATGGATGCTGATGTCACTGTTGTCATAAAGTGCCTTACAGAAACCCAGACCCAGATAGAGCAAGCTGTATGCTAGACCAGACCAAGCTGTACCATCTGGTGTTCTGAAATGGAGAGACTCTTCTCTGTCTCGTCAGCATCAGGATGTTGTTGAGGCTCCCCAGAGGATCCACCATAGTCATGTCTCTCTCCTGTGTTAACGAGAACATCAAACAGATGGTGAACTTATTACCATCATCAATTATTACTGTCTATTACAGTCATAGGGTCTTATCAGAGGCATTAATATCTCTAAATTAATTGGGTGCCTTTTGTGTCCCTTTGATATTTTAAGTATAAATTATGCTCCATTATTACATTTTGAAAGCCTGTTATATATAATTAAATCTAATTTAAAAGTCCCAAAAATATATGTATCAATGGCAGATTGACCCTTTAACAATTTATATAGTATCGAACATCACATTGAAGTGAAGAACTTCAGTAGAATGCCCCTTAAAAACCACACATTAATTCAACAACTGCATAGTTTGTGTCCCTGTTGAAGACAGCACTCACTGGTGTTAATCTGATATTCTGTCTCCTCCTCTTTCACTCCCAAAACGTCTTCCTCCTTCACCTTTACTGAAATAGAACCTTTTAGAGAGGAAGAGGATGCTTTCTCTTCTTTCCCTATAACAGCCTCCTCTTCCATTCTGAAAGGTTGTTTCTCTCCTTTCACTGTAATATCCTCCTCTTCGTCTTTAACGACAATGTTCAGCGCCAGAGCTTCTTTCTCTCCTTTCACTGTAATATCCTCCTCTTCGTCTTTCACGACAACGTTCAGCGCCAGAGCTTCTTTCTCCGGACAGCAGACATCTTCTTCTTCAGCAGGGGATGAGTAGTTTAATGAGCTCATGATCAGGGATGTTAGCTAGCTAGCTAGCAAGCATTAGCGAATAGCCTAGTGCTATTAATGAGCTGTTAGCTAGCTAGCTAGCTAGCATTAGCGAATAGCCTAGTGCTATTAATGAGCTGTTAGCTAGCTAGCTAGCTAGCTAGCATTAGCGAATAGCCTAGTGCTAGGCTCAGTATCAATCTTTAACAAATTTGCAACTTGAACAGGCAAATCAGGTTCAAGTTAACGTCAACTGAAATGTGTTTTAAACACTGCGATTAGCTAATGTACATTAACATGGCCTAAAACGTCAATCTTTCAGTTTTACCTTGTCTACCAAGCTACCGAGATGGTTGAAATAGTATCCGTGTTGTTGTTCCTGAAGAAGCGTCCGTCCAGTCCATTATACGTCACGCTAGAAGCATCACCTGAAAGACGCTCGTCGCCATCTGCTGACTGGAGTGGGTAACGCAGTGTGGAAACAATAGTTACAACACTTTTTGTATTGGAAAGAACGTCATAATTATTTAACAATAAGCTGATATATTTTCTCTTACGTCTTACAACTAATACTTTCCCGTACACAGACGTAGAAGCGTAATATGAATGTGTAGATGATGAATAAATACTTCCATGAATAGGAAGTGTGTTTATACACATTTACAATATTCATTTTTTATCTAGATGTGACCATACTATTCCCTTAAAGCTACGCTACAAAGCTACAACAGGTGTAGACATTACCGTGAAATTCTTACTGACAAGCCCTTAACCAACAATGTAGTTAAGAAAAATAAGATGTAAGAAAAAAAAGTTACACAATAAAAAAACTATACCGTGTTTACAGAGTCAATGTGGAGGCTGTATACAGGGGGTACCAGTACAGAGTCAATGTGGAGGCTATATACAGGGGGTACCAGTACAGAGTCAATGTGGAGGCTATATACAGGGGGTAACGGTACAGAGTCAATGTGGAGGTTATATACAGTGGGTACCGGTACAGAGTCAATGTGGAGGCTGTATACAGGGGGTACCAGTACAGAGTCAATGTGGAGGCTATATACAGGGGGTACCAGTACAGAGTCAATGTGGAGGCTATATACAGGGGGTACCAGTACAGAGTCAATGTGGAGGCTATGTACAGGGGGTACCAGTACAGAGTCAATGTGGAGGCTGTATACAGGGGGTACCAGTACAGAGTCAATGTGGAGGCTATGTACAGGAGGTACCAGTACAGAGTCAATGTGGAGGCTATATACAGGGGGTACCAGTACAGAGTCAATGTGGAGGCTATATACAGGGGGTACCAGTACAGAGTCAATGTGGAGGCTATATACAGGGGGTACCAGTTCAGAGTCAATGTGGAGGTTATATACAGGGGGTACCAGTACAGAGTCAATGTGGAGGTTATATACAGGGGGTACCAGTACAGAGTCAATGTGGAGGTTATATACAGGGGGTACCAGTACAGAGTCAATGTGGAGGTTATATACAGGGGGTACCAGTACAGAGTCAATGTGGAGGCTATATACAGGGGGTACCAGTACAGAGTCAATGTGGAGGCTATATACAGGGGGTACCAGTACAGAGTCAATGTGGAGGTTATATACAGGGGGTACCGGTACAGAGTCAATGTGGAGGCTGTATACAGGGGGTACCAGTACAGTGTCAATGTGGAGGCTATATACAGGAGGTACCAGTACAGAGTCAATGTGGAGGCTGTATACAGGGGGTACCGGTACAGAGACAATGTGGAGGTTATATACAGGGGGTACCGGTACAGAGTCAATGTGGAGGTTATATACAGGAGGTACCAGTACAGAGTCAATGTGAAGGTTATATACAGGGGGTACCGGTACAGAGTCAATGTGGAGGTTATATACAGGGGGTACCGGTACAGAGTCAATGTGGAGGTTATATACAGGAGGTACCAGTACAGAGTCAATGTGGAGGCTATATACAGGGGGTACCGGTACAGAGTCAATGTGGAGGTTATATACAGGAGGTACCAGTACAGAGTCAATGTGGAGGTTATATACAGGGGGTACCGGTACAGAGTCAATGTGGAGGTTATATACAGGAGGTACCAGTACAGAGTCAATGTGGAGGCTAAATACAGGGGGGTACCTGTACAGAGTCAATGTGGAGGCTATATAAAGGGGGTACCAGTACAGAGTCAATGTGGAGGCTATATACAGGGGGTACCAGTACAGAGTCAATGTGGAGGCTGTATACAGGAGGTACCTGTACAGAGTCAATGTGGAGGCTATATATAGGGGGTACCAGTACAGAGTCAATGTGGAGGCTGTATACAGGGGGTACCAGTACAGAGTCAATGTGGAGGCTGTATACAGGGGGTACCAGTACAGAGTTAATGTGGAGGCTATATACAGGGGGTACCGGTACAGAGTCAATGTGGAGGCTATATACAGGGGGTACCGGTACATATACAGGGGGTACCGGTACAGAGTCAATGTGGAGGCTGTATACAGGGGGTACCAGTACAGAGTCAATCTGGAGGCTATATTCAAGGGTTACCAGTACAGAGTCAATGTGGAGGTTATATACAGGAGGTACCAGTACAGAGTCAATGTGGAGGCTATATACAGGGGGTACCAGTAGAGTCAATGTGGAGGCTATATACAGGAGGTACCAGTACAGAGTCAATGTGGAGGCTATATACAGAAGGTACCAGTACAGTGTCAATGTGGAGGCTATATACAGGAGGTACCAGTACAGAGTCAATGTGGAGGCTGTATACAGGAGGTACCAGTACAGAGTCAATGTGGAGGCTATATACAGGAGGTACCAGTACAGAGTCAATGTGGAGGCTATATACAGGAGGCTATATACAGGAGGTACCAGTACAGAGTCAATGTGGAGGCTATATACAGGAGGTACCAGTACAGAGTCAATGTGGAGGCTATATATAGGAGGTACCAGTACAGAGTCAATGTGGAGGCTATATACAGGAGGTGCCAGTACAGAGTCAATGTGGAGGCTATGTACAGGAGGTACCAGTACAGAGTCAATGTGGAGGCTATATACAGGAGGTACCAGTACAGAGTCAATGTGGAGGCTATATATAGGAGGTACCAGTACAGAGTCAATGTGGAGGCTATATATAGGAGGTACCAGTACAGAGTCAATGTGAAGGCTTGCTCGTGTTTCTTGGCCCAAGTCTCTTCTTCTTATTGGTGTCCTTGAGTAGTGGTTTCTTTGCAGCAATTCGACCATGAAGGCCTGATTCACACAGTCTCCTCTGAACAGTTGATATTGAGATGTGTCTGTTTGTTCAACTCTGTGAAACATTTATTTGGGCAGCAATTTCTGAGGCTGGTAACTCTAATGAACTTATCCTCTGCAGCAGAAGTAACTCTGGGTCTCAATAAAATGCAAATTAATTACTCAAATCATGTGATTTTCTGGATTTTTGTTTTAGATTCCGTCTCTCACGGTTGAAATGTATCTATGATAAAAAATGACAGACCTCTACATGCTTTGTAAGTACTTAGTAGGAAAACCTGCAAAATCGTCAGTGTATCAAATACTTGTTCTCCCCACTGTATAGCCATATTATAAAGTATGAAAAGGCTTGTTCGTTCACATGTCATGAATTCACTATGACATGATATTTGTATTACGACTTTTATTATGTAATAGATCATATGGGTTGAAAAGTGTTTTATTAGAAAAGTATAAAAATCAAATTAAATATTATTATTCACGTGCCGAATACAACCGGTGTAGACTTAGTGAAATGCTTACTTACAAGCCCTTCACCAACAATGCAGTTAAGAAAAATACTTGTAAAGTACAAAAAAATAGTTTTGTTTAAAAAAGAAAGATGCACAGCGCCCTTAACCACTGGAGTCTCTTCACTGTCTGATCTTCATTCCTACAGCCTTCATCCCCATCCCTGGAGTCTCTTCACTGTCTGATCTTCATTCCTACAGCCTTCATCCCCATCCCTGGAGTCTCTTCACTGAGTAAGTAAAGATAGTATAAGAAACCTCTCCCATTCTACTTGTCTATTTTCTTTGTTTAGAAATAGTCATTTGTGTGACCTAATGATTTTCCCTACAATTTCTTTTAAGGATTTAGAAATATAGAACATGTAGAACGAGGAATGTCAGAGTCTGGAATAAAAATATATACAGTTGGTTTACAATGTATATGACGGTGTGTCTAGACATTAGGGACCGTCTATGAATATAAAAGGTGTTTACAGTAGTAGTTATATAGGATGAGCCTTGACTAGAATACAGGGTGGAGTACTGGGTGGTAGACGGCTAGTAACAGTGACTAAGTTCAGGGCAGGGTACTGGGCGGAGGCCGGCTAGAGGTGACTATTTAACAGTCTGATGACCTGGAGATAGACCACACATTAACCACACAATAAGTATTGTGGTGGCAGCATCATGTTATGGGTATGCTTGTCACCGGCAGGGACTGGTGAGTTTGTCAGGATCAAAAGAAATATGAAAGGAGAAAAGTGTAGACTTTGTATAGGCACTGTACAGCCTTAACTGTGGAGTGACCCCATAAAATGGGATATCAGCCAACTCAGTGACAACTACAGAACACAACAATGTATAGTTTACACAAATATTAGTCTCTTAGCTCTTATTGCAGGACTTTGACTGTGGTACATCACCTCCCCAGTCAACGTATTGTGTGTATTGAAAATTCATATAGGACTGTACAGCTAGCTAACTGGCTACTGATCAACCTATTGTGTGTATTGAACATTCATATAGGACTGTAGCAGCTAGCTAACTGGCTACTGATCAACCTATTGTGTGTATTGAACATTCATATTGAACAGCCTTACCTATAGAGTAGCACCACCACCCATCAGCCCATTCTCTTCTTGATGTCAAAGCTGCAGTGTATTGTTGCTATAGGAGTTTATGATTAATAATCCTATTTACTTCAAGACACACTAAGATGTCACCATACTATTCATTTAAAGCCCCTCTGTCAGATATAAATCATCAGAGTGGGAAACCAACTGACATGGAAACAATGGAGCAAATGTATCACTATCAGAGGGGTGTATTATGACATCAGATAGAACTACTCAGACATTCCAAATATCACTTGATTATCAGAGGGGTGTATTATGACATCATATAGAACTACTCAGACATTCCAAATCAGGCTTCATCCACATCATGAAGGTGGATATTGATCCAACCATTTCAAAAGTAATGACCGGCCTGACGGAAACAGGTTATGCCTGAACAATTTTATAAAAGCCGACAAACTATATGTTAGTTCGTTTGACATGCTGGGGACTTCTTGCGTCAGTAAAAATGTATAAGCGAGTAATGGAGGTGGAAACTCCTTTATGAGCAAATATTTATATAATAACCATCACATCTTAGTTAACTTGGAGTCATGCGATGATATGTTGTGTGGTCCTCCCACTACGACTTGGGAACCCATGCAGTTTATTAGGCTACAGATGAAATAAGTTATGAACTTCACAGGGTGGTGAAAGTGCACGTGATGAGCTTGATGCTCCTTTCCAATACATATTGATGGTCTTATTCTGGTGACAGGTGACATGATGATCGATGCTTGGCTGCCATTTGACAAATAAAATAATATCGCTCTCATCCATAATAATCTCATCATGTAGGTAGCCTACCAACACTGTATCTATGAGCTGCTGGCTACAGTGCACGGGACAAGAGAAGTTTTGCTATATAATGCAACAGTTTCATTAAACCATCAGTAGAGTTGAAAATGCGATGGAAACCATTGGGAATTTAACAGCAAAAGTTATTTATTTGTCACGCAAAGCCTTTAATCTGCAATAAATCTGTTTGATAGAAACATTTCTGGTGGGAAAATGTATATATTGTTTTATGCAGATTTTTGAATATTCACATGAAAATCTGTCTCAAATTACATGGAAACTTAGCTACTAAGGTGGATATCGATCCAACACCTGCTGCTTATTCAAACCAGCCCACTGGGCACAGACGTCAGTTCAACATCTAGTTTCTATTTACATTTCTTTGATTCGTCAACTAATGTGAATTTAACATGAAATCAACACTAAATGTCACCTGTCATTGGATTTAGGTTGCTGGTTGGGTGAAACACAAAATGTTACCAGTCATTGGATATCGGTTGCTGGTTGGGTGAAACACTAAATGTTACCAGTCATTGGATTTAGGTTGCTGGTTGGGTGAAACACAAAATGTTACCAGTCATTGGATTTAGGTTGCTGGTTGGGTGAAACACAAAATGTTACCTGTGGAAACAATGTTTATTCAATCAGTGGGAGGCTTGTAAATTCCCCCAGGAAAGTGGAACGAGGAACTCTTCTGTGAGACAATGATAAATAGCAATCCTTGGGAGAGTTGTGGTGGATATTATAAAATAAGGATCTGCTGGAGTCCAAGTCAAACCAATATTCTTTATTTCTGAGCTCAGAGAGAATAACAGAGTTACACAGCACAGTGTAGACAGTCTGAATTCCTGAAGCATTGAGTGATGAGCACATATCTTTATAGTTTCCTGTTCCTGGGCGGGACTTTATTCATACAAGGACACAGGTGCAAATTGGTTTGCAACACAGGATGATACTCCCAAGAACAGGAGCTTATAATAGGACAGTTTCACAAGGTTAGTCACATACTCAGTTATGTGGACACACAAACAATTAACATTTTCCATTACAGAGTCTGAACATTTTCATTTCATTAAATCATCAGTGGGCCAACAATGCAAATGTCAACAATGGAACTAATGCATCACATCCAAATATCACTTGATTATCTGTAGTGCTGGAGGAATGGCACACCCAGATAAACACACACAGAGTTTAAAAAAAGGACAGTTTAAAACAAGGAACCTGATCTCCTTTATATTCAAACTGACAGACTCCATAGTCAATTCATGTTTTCTAATAAAAACAAACAAATATATGTTTGAGTATACCCTGTACCATTTAATTCATATGGTAATGACAGGTAAACACATTGTCAGTCAACAATATTAGACAACGGGAGCACTGTGTATGTTCTCTGATGAATTTTAAGTCAATGTGATGTGAAATATCAACATACACGCTAAGAGAAGCCTTCCCCTCTGTGTGCAGTATAATGTGTTCTTTCAGGCTTCCTAAATGGGCAAATGGTTTGCACCCTGGGAGGAGTGGTAAGGCTTCTCTCCTGTGTGTATTCTCTCATGTTGTTTCAGGTTTCCTCTCTGGTTGAAACACTTTCCACATTGGGAGCAGTGGTACGGCTTCTCTCCTGTGTGTATTCTCTCATGTTGTTTCAGGGTTCCTCTCTGGTTGAAAAACTTTCCACACTGGGAGCAGTGGTACGGCTTCTCTCCTGTGTGTATTCTCTCATGTCCTTTCAGCATCCCCGAATGGTTGAAACACTTTCCACATTGGGAGCAGTGGTAAGGCTTCTCTCCTGTGTGTATTCTCTCATGTTGTTTCAGCGCCCCCGACTGGTTGAAACACCTTCCACATTGGGAGCAGTGGTAAGGCTTCTCTCCTGTGTGTATTCTCTCATGTAGTTTCAGGTCCCCCGAATGGTTGAAACACTTTCCACATTGGGAGCAGTGGTAAGGCTTCTCTCCAGTGTGTATTTTCTCATGTTGTTTCAGGTGTCCACTCTGGTTGAAAAACTTTCCACATTGGGAGCAGTGGTAAGGCTTCTCTCCTGTGTGTATTCTCTCATGGTCTTTCAGCATCCCCGAATGGTTGAAACACTTTCCACATTGGGAGCAGTGGTAAGGCTTCTCTCCTGTGTGTATTCTCTCATGTTGTTTCAGCATCCCCGAATGGTTGAAACACTTTCCACATTGGGAGCAGTGGTAAGGCTTCTCTCCTGTGTGTATTCTCTCATGTTGTTTCAGCGCCCCCGACTGGTTGAAACACCTTCCACATTGGAAGCAGTGGTAAGGCTTCTCTCCTGTGTGTATTCTCTCGTGTTGGTTCAGGAATGCTTTCCGGTTGAAACACTTTCCACACTGGGAGCAGTGGTAAGGCTTCTCTCCTGTGTGTATTCTCTCGTGCCGTTTCAGCACCCCTGACTGGTTGAAACCCTTTCCACACTGGGAGCAGTGGTAAGGCTTCTCCCCTGTGTGTATCCTCTCATGTTGTTTCAGTTGTGCTTTCTGTTTAAAACTCTTTTCACACTGGGAGCACTGGTGTCGTCTTGCTTGTTTGGACTTCCCTGGCTCTGGTTCCTCTGAGTCTGGTCTTTCTCCTGCCAAAGATAGTGTTATTTTTAAATAGAGACCCAAATGAAACCACATGATAAAACAACCTTGCTATGAGGGTAAATCCTAAATCCGATCTCTTAATAACCTGATGCCAGTTTTAACAATCTTAGTGTGATTTTAAAACAAATGTAGAGCTTCCTGGTAATTACTGCTATGTTTACATTACTTATTCATCCTGTTTTACAAGTCAGAACACAAAAACCTAGACAGTTCTAGGACACTGAAGACACAGGCGTCGCTGGATTCCAATTGAACAGGTGGTTCTAAATATATAACATTCATAGCTGTATGATACAGAATGTGACCTACACACTTCCTTAAACATCAAATAACTAAAGAAGTAATTTTGTGTGGAAGTCCAAAACTTGTTTTTACGTTGAAGATACAAAGCACATCAGTAACATCTCCCCGTTGTTGAAAGGGTTTGACACATTGCTGTTTAAATGGACCAATTTCTTATTTAGACATTCACAGATTTTCAACATTTTGATTATCGCTGATGTCATATTTTGGGTAAATGTTCCTAAAACTGATAGTAACAACAAAAAAAAAATATATAAACGCAACAACAACAAAAAAAAGATTGCAGAATTTTTTACATCCCTGTTAGTCAACATTTATTCTTTGCCAAGATAATCCATCCACCTGACAGTGTGGCATATCAAGAAGCTGATTGAACAGCTTGGTTATTACACAGGTGCATCTTGTGCTGGGGATAATAAAAGGCAACCCGAAAATGTGCAGTTTGTTCAAACAACAATGCCACAGGTCTCTGAGGGAGCGGGCAATTGGCATGCTGACTGCAGGAATGTCCACTGGAGCTGTTGTCAGGGAATTTAATGTACAGTACCAGTCAAAAGGTTGGACTCCCCTCCTCATTCAAGGGTTTTTCTTTATTTTTACTATTTTCTACATTGTAGAATAATAAAGTGTTAAATCAAAATATATATTTTATTCTTCAAAAGTTGCCACCCTTGCTTTCTCTCAAACAGCTTCACCTGGAATCCTTTTCCAACAGTCTTGTAGGCGTTCCCACATATGCTGAGAACTAGTAGGCCGCTTTCCCTTCACATCTGCGATCCAACTCATCCCAAACCATCTTGATACAATACATTAGATTCAAAGGTACCAAAAAGTACAGTAAAAATTACTTCCATCTCTGGAAATGTGGACAAAAAAAAAAAAATGATAAAATAAAAAACCGTGGGGGATTGTGTAGGTCAGGTCATCTGATGCATCACTCTCCTACTTGATCAAATAGCTCTTACACAGCCTGGAGGTGTGTTGGGTCATTGTCCTGTTGAAAAACCAATGACAGTGGGACTAAGCCCAAACCAGATGGGATGGCATATATATTTGTAGAATGGTGTGGAAGCCATGCTGGTTAAGTGTGACTTTGATTTATTTATTCATGACATTGTCAACAGCAAAGCACCCGCACATCATCACATCTCCTCCTCCATGCTTCACGGTGGGAACCACACATGCGGAGATAATCTGTTCATCTACTCCTCGTTTCCAAAGACATGAAGCTCTGATCCAAAAATCTCAAATTTGGACTCATCAGACCCAAGGACAGATATCCACCGGTCTAATGTCCATTGCTCGTGTTTCTTGGCCCAAGCAAGTCACTTCTTCTTATTGGTGTCCTTTAGTAGTGGTTTCCTTGCAGCAATTGGACCATGAAGGCCTGATTCACGCAGTCTCCTCTGAACCGATGATGTTGAGATGTGTCTGTTACTTGAACTTTGTGAAGCATTTATTTGGGCTGCAATTTCTAAGGCTGGTAACTCTAATGAACTTATGCATCAGAAGTAACTCTGGATCTTCCATTATTGTGGTGGTCCTTAAAGTAATGATGGACTGTTGTTTCTCTTTGCTAATTTGAGCTGTTCTTGACATAATATGGACTTTTACCTTGTCACAACACAACTGATTGCGGAACATTTCGACAACATCCGGTGATATTGCAGAGTGCAAAATATATATTTTTTATGAGAAATATTTAACTTTCATGCATTCACAAGTGCAATACCACAAATTTAAGCTTAAGACTCCATAATGTTTCATCATTAGATGCTACAGTCCTCTAAGACTCCATAATGTTTCATCATTAGATGCTACAGTCCTCTAAGACTCCATAATGTTTCATCATTAGATGCTACAGTCCTCCTTTAAGACTCCATAATGTTTCATCATTAGATGCTACAGTCCTCCTTTAAGACTCCATAATGTTTCATCATTAGATGCTACAAGGCTCCTTTAAGACTCCATAATGTTTCATAATTAGATGCTACAGTCCTCATTTAAGACTCCATAATGTTTCATCATTAGATGCTACAGTCCTTTAAGACTCTATAATGTTTCATCATTAGGTGCTACAGTCCTCCTTCAATACTCCATCATGTTTAGAATGTGTCTGGAAGCGCTACTCTATCTATTCTACTCTCATCCTTTCGGTTTTAATAATATTAAAAAAATAATAATGTTATAATAGGTAATAATTAACTTTAATAACTAGGGTTAATACCTGCCTGGCGCACCAACAAAATATTTCTTTAGCCCCCTCTAACAATACCACTACAGAATTAGCATAGTAGGCCATGTAACTTAACCTGTAGTGACACCCAGCCCGTGAACGGGACAGTTATCATCATCTGACACTAATTAGCATAACGCAACGGACATAAATCTTCCTAGAAAATCTTCCTATTCATGAAAATCACAAGTGAAATCTATTGGAACACAGCTTAGCCTTTTGTTAATCACCCTGTCATCTCAGATTTTCAAAATATGCTTTACAGCCAACGCTAGACAAGCATCTGTGTAAGTTTATCATAGCCTAGCATAGCATTATGCCTTGCTAGCAGCAGGCAAACTTGTCACGGAAATCAGAAAAGCAATCAAATTAAATCGTTTACCTTTGATGAACTTCAAATGTTTTCACTCACAAGACTCCCAGGTAGACAGCCAAAGTTCATTTTTTCCCAAAATTGTAGGCGAAATAGCTCTGTTTGTTCTTCACGTTTGGCTGAGAAATCGCCCGGAAATTGCGGTCACAACTCTGAAAAATATTCCAAATTAGCTCCATAATATCGACAAAAACATGGCAAACGTTATTTAGAATCAATCCTCAAGGTGTTTTTCTAATATCTATTTGATAATATATCCGTCGGGACAATTCCTTTTTCTCTAGGACCGATTGGAGTAATGGCTACCTCTGCACTTTACGCGAGAATCTCTCTCGGAGCCACCATGTGACCACTTACGCAATGTGCCCCCATACGGCTATTCTTCAACAGAAATGCGTAAAACTACGTCACAATGCTGTAGACACCTTGGGGAATATGTAGAAAGCGTAAGCTCGTTGATGGTACATTCAAAGCCATATAGGGAGTCATTGGAACGCAGCGCTTTCAAAACCTGGGGCACTTCTGGATTGGATTTTTCTCAGGCTTTCGCCTGCAACATCAGTTCTGTTATACTCACAGACAATATCTTTACAGTTTTGGAAACGTTAGATTGTTTTCTATCCAAAGCTGTCAATTATATGCATATTCTAGCATCTTCTTCTGCAAAATATCCCATTTAAAACGGGGACGTTTTCTTTCCCAAAAATGAAAATACTGCCCCCTAACACCAAGAGGTTTTAAGGTAATCAGAAATATTTAGGACTAACTTATTCCTTGACACCCATTCTGAAACTAACTGCAGCTCTATGTTAAGTGTTGCAGTCATTTCAGTTGCTGTAGTAGCTGACGTGTACAGTGTTGAGTCATCCGCATACATAGACTCACTGGCTTTACTCAAACGTCATCGGCATGCTGTTGGTAAAGATTGAAAAAAGTAGGTGCCAAACAGCTGCCCTGGGGAATTCCTGATTCAAACTTGATTTTGTAGCTCTGGGGCGGCAGGTAGCCTAGTGGTTAGAGCGGTAGGCCAGTAACCGAAAGATTGCTGGATCGAATCCCCGAGTTGACAAGGTAAAAAACTCATTCTGCCCCTGAACAAGGCCGTCATTGAAAAAAATAATTTGTTCTTAACTGACTTGCCTAGTTAAATAAAGGTTACATTTGAAAAGAAAAACTCTTTATCCACAATATAGCAGGGGGTGTAAAGCCTTACGTTTTGTCAGCAGCAGGCTATGATCGATAATGCCAAAAGCTGCACTGAAGTCTAACAAAACAGCCCCAACAATATTTTTTCATGAATCTCTCTCAGCCAATCAGTCATTTGCAAGTGCTGTGCTTGCTGTATGAACTTCCCTATAAGCTAAAAGTCTATATTTGTTTACTGTAAAATAGCATTGTATCTGGTCAAATAGATTTTATTTGCGCAAAATTTCATTTAATTGAAGATGCTCCAAAGATTTTTACAATCATTCTTCATGTATTTTATCTTTGTTTCATTGTGTACTTTCTTCTTTTTATTCAGTTTAGTCAAATGATTTCTCAATTTGCAATAGGTTTGCCAATCAGTTCTTCAGCCAGACCTATATCCAATCTCTTTTGCCTCCCTCTTCATCATACCATTTTTTCAATTCCTCATCAATTCACGTGGATTTAACAGTTTTTACAGTCATTTTCTTAATGGGTGCATGCTTATTAGTAACTGGGATAAGCAGTTTCAAATGTGTCACGGGCAGTGTCTGGTTGCTCATCATTACACACCACGGACCAACAAATATTATTTACATCATCAACATAGGAATCACTACAAAAAAATGTATGACCTCTTATACACAATATTAGGCCCAGCCTTTGGAACTGTGGTTTTCCTAGACATGGCTACTATATTGTGATCACTACATCTGATGGATCTGGATACTGCTTTAAAACCCATATCTGCAGCATTAGTAAAGATATGATCAAACCATGTTGATGATTTCATTCCTCTACTGTTTGTCACTACCCTGGTAGGTTGATTGATAACCTGAACAAGGTTGCCGGCACTGGTTACAGTTTGAAGCTTTTGCTTGAGTGGGCAGCCTGATCACAGTTTTCCTCCATATTCATAACATCCATATACACCAGTCTATCTTCCTGTCAACTAACAGAACTCTGCTAAATTACAGCACTTACTTTGATGTGTCAAATCTGATCCTTTCTTCTCTTCTCCTCCTCTCACAGTTCCACTCAGCCCCGTTGTTTTCCTGCAGTCCACCAGCAGCACAGACAACCTCTTCATACCCAGCAGTAAGGTGCTACCGGGAGAGGCACGATACAGGGTCTCCGGGAGGGAGGAAGGGCTAGTGTTGTCCTGGTAACCATAAAGAGAGGACACAGACGCATATCATTATGGATGCTGAATTCACTGTTGTCATAAACTGCTTTACAGAAACCCAGCCCCCAAGCAAGAGAAAGCTGTTTGCTTGTCCAGACCAAGCTGTACCATCTGGTGTTCTGATCTGGAGAGACTCTTCTCTGCCACGTCAGCATCAGGATGTTGTTGAAGCTCCCCAGAGGATCCACCATAGTCATGTCTCTCTCCTGTGTTAATGAGAACATCAAAATGAGTAGTAAACTTATAACCGTCTAATAAAATCATAGGGTCTTACAAGAGGCATGAATATGTCCCTTTGATATTTTAAGTAGAGATTATGCTTCAATATTGAATTTTAAAAGCCTGTTATACTAGATGAGGGGAACTTTAATGTAGACCACATGGAGAATTCAATACATTTAATTGAAAAGTCCCTCAAATATATGAACCAATGGCAGATCGACCCTTTAACAATTCCTACAGTACTGAACAACATATTCAAGTGTAGAACTTCAGTAGAATGCCCCTTTAAAACCACACATTAGTTCAACAACGGCATAGTTTGTGTCCCTGTTAAAGACAGTACTCACTGGTGTTAATCTGATATTCTGTCTCTTCCTCTTTCACTGCCAAAACGTCTTCCTTCTTCACCTTTGAGATAGCATCCTCTTCCTCTCTAAACGGTTCTTTCTCTTCTTTCACTATAACAGCCTCATCTTCCTCCTTTTTCATTCTGAAGTATTCTTTCTCCAAACAGCAGACCCCCTCTTTATTAGCAAGGGAGGAGTAGTTTAGTGAGCTCATGGTCAGGGATGTTATCTAGCTAGCTAGCATTAGCGACTAGCCTAGTGCTAGGCTCAGTATCAATCTTTAACACGTTTGCAAATTGAACCAGTTGATACGTCAACCGAAAATCGTTTAAAACACTGAGATTAGCTAATGTACATTAACATGGTCTAAAACGTCAATCTTTCAGTTTTATGTTGGCTAGCAAGCTACCGACGTGGTTGAAAGAGTTGACGCCTTGTTGTTCCTGAAGAAGCGTCCCGTCCAGTCCATTATACGTCACGCAAGAAGAGTCAACTGAAAGACGCTCATCGCCATCTGCTGACTGGAGTGGGTAACGCAGTTTGGAAACAATAGTTACTACACTTTTGTATTGGAAAGAACGTCATAATTATTTAATAATTAATGATTTAATAATAAGCTGATACATTTTCTCTTCCAAATAATACGTTCCTGTACACAGAAGCAGAAGCTCAATATGAATATGTAGATGATTAATAAATACTTATATGAATAGGTAGTGTGTTGATATACATTTTCTCTGTTAATTTTTCACATTCTTTTTTAATCTACATGTGACCATACTATTCCCTTAAAGCCACGCTCTATAAGATACAAATCATCCTGTAAACAACAGAACAAATGCATCACATGCAAATAGCACTTGGTTATCTGTAGTGCTATACACTGGGTAGACAAAACATTAAGAACAGCTGCTCCTTCCATGACTTAGAAAGACTAGGTGAATCCAGGCTAAAGCTATGATCCCTTACTGATGTCACTAGTTAAATCCACTTCAATCCGTGTAGATGAAGGGGGGAGACAGGTTAAATAACGATTTTTAAGCCTTGAGACATGAGACATGGATTGTGCATGTGTGCCATTTAGAGAGTTAATGGGGAAGACAAAATATTTAAGTTACTTTGCACGGGGTATGGTAGTAGGTGCCAGGCGCACCGGTTTGTGTCAAGAACTGCAACGCTGCTGGGTATTTCAGCTCAACAGTTTCCCATGTGTACCAAGAGTGGTCCACCACCCAAACAGTGGTGGTTTGTGCCGTTTAAGATGAGGCAGGACAACTTGTTTTTTCATGAGCATGGCCTTAATTCTATTACAGCATATGGACGACTGTCATTCATATTTCACTCACCCTGTTCAATGGAACAGCAATAGGTTTAGGCTACTACATGATACTCTAATTGTCCCTATACCCATCATGAGGTAGCAACCTAGCCTATGAATGAAAGTTTAGGATGTAGGTTCACACAGGTCGAGATAAAGTTTTGCGGTGACAGACAGTGCCACATGGACAGACAGTGACACATTCAATACTGCCTTGCACACTCTCGCCTGCATCTAGCTGAAATAGAGATATCACTGGACAAATTCAGGTATGTTTATCCCCGTTTTGTTCCATTTAAACGTTTGTCAACAGAATCGGCGGAATGAATACACCCCTGATCATGCATAAACACAGTTCACTTTCATTACAGACACGTTGTATTCCCTCTTGCATCTATGTGCTCTCCTCTTATCACCTTCTCCCTTTGTTTCTGTACTTCAATGCACAACACATCAGCTGTATGTGACCAGGAGAAAAAACCTTTCCAAGCCAAACCATTTCATAACTGCTACACACAGCTTACATTGTTGTCAACTGTGTAACTGTGTAAGTCTATGGAAGCCTTGAGAACCATAATCCTCCTAGGTTTTGTATTGTGGTCAATATACCCAGAGGAGGATGCAAAATAGTATGTTTTAATAATTATTTGGTGGCGTGATTATATTTAGTATAGTTTTATCTAAAAAGGACAACTTTAAAATATTTTACCATTTTTATTTTCTGAAAATAACTGAGGACGATGGTCCTCCCCTTCCTCCTCTGAGGAGACCCCACTGCACCCAAAGGACACCCAGCCAACTTGACACAATTGTGGGAAGCATTGGAGTCAACATGGGCCAGCATCCCTGTGGAATGCTTTCGACACCTTGTAGAGTCCATGCCCCGACGAATTGAGGCTATTCTGAGGAGAAAGGGGAGGGTCCAACTCCATATTAGGAAGGTGTTCCAAATGTTGGTATAATCAGTGGATATATCTGCCATTTAGCAGACACTTTTATCCAAAGGGATTTGCAGTCATGTGTACAAACACTTTACATATGGGTGGTCCCAGGAATCAAACCCACTACCCTGGTTTTACAAGCACTATACTCCACCAACTGAGCTACAGGACCACAAGGAATGATCAAGGAATGATGCAGATAAACACACACAGCCTGAGTTTCAGAAATATAATTGAATCAAAGACCGTAACATTGAAACTGACATACTTCATATTTAGTTACAATCAATATTATGTCACATGCGCTGAATACAACAGGTGTAGATCTTAACGTGAAATGCTTACTGACAAGCCTATAACCAACAACGTAGATAAGAAAAATAAGGGTTAAGAAAATATTCCCAAAATAAAAAAATTAAAAGTAGCTCAGTGCGAGGGGTAGCTCGGCCTGAGCTACCCCTCGGTCCTGAGCTTCCTCAGTAATGAGGCACCCCTCAGTCCAGGTGGGCCCTTTGTTAGGGTTACTAGGCCAAGGTCGGCGGCGAGGGTCGCCACTCAAATGACGCTAAGAAAGTGGACTAAGACTTCTGGTAAGAGTGGCGTCAAGTCCCCGCCCCAGTGGGGACAGACGCCACCAGACCCTATCTATGGGTTTAGGGTCGCATGGAGTCCGCACATTTGGGGCGGAGGGGGGGGGGGTGGGGGCAGACGAGGGGGTAATGTCACGCCCTGGCCTCAGTTATCTGCTTTCTTTATTATTTTGGTCAGGCCAGGGTGTGACATGGGGGATTATGTGTGTTCGTCTTGTCTGGGGTGGTTTATAGATTATGGGGTTGTGTTGAGATGTTAGGTGTCTAGGTAAGTCTAGGTTGCCTAGATTGGTTCTCAATCAGA